>NW_024412415.1:39736021-39784859 GCF_014898765.1 Herpailurus yagouaroundi | reverse complement strand
TGGTGCTGGGCAGGGGTGGGGGGGTGACTTCTGGTCAGAGTGAGAGCAGACAGGGTGTCTCCATGAAAGAAGTGGCATCATTTGGGCCCAGCCTAGTAAGACGAAGGGGGCCGGAGCAGATGGAGTTGGGGAGGGGAATTCAGGGGCCTGGAACAGCTTGGACAAGGGCCTGGAGGTGGGAACGTGTGGGGAGCCCTGGGAAAGAGTCCTTGGATCTGGCTGGAGGCTGCAGCAAGGAGCGAAGTGGCAGTGGATGCGGAGGGGTTTGGGGGGAGGTTTGGGGAGAGAAAGAGGGAGGGGGAACTGCCCAGAGGCGAGGTGGGGGTAATCTGGAGGGGTGGCTTGGCCTAGGATCTGAGCTTGTCAGGCAAGCTTCACCTTTGCACTTGGTGGTGTGACTGGGGCCTAGTTCCTGACCTTGCCTGGTTCCCTCACCTGTATAAATAACCTCCCAGGCTGTTGAGAGAATTAAATGAGGCAGTGATTTACCGCACCCAGAATCCAGGCAGGAGAGATGAACACGTCTGGGGCAGCATGGTGCCTGGGACAGAGGGGTGGCTTCCTGGGTGCATCTACCTGTGCAGCATGAACTGGTGTGTGCGCATGGCCAGGAGAAGTATGCAAATGCAATCCTTGTGTTTACGTTCATGATAATGTGATTTCAGACTCTACCTTAAAGACCTAAGAGAGGCAGAGCCCCACGGTCTTGAGCAGGTCCCTCCCCCACATGGGAGCAGTGGGCAGCTGGCTGGGTGGTTTCTCTAAGCGTGGTTTTTCAGAAAGGAAAGAAGAAGAAGGGAAATGGGCCGGAAGAGGAATCTAGAGGGAGGGATTAGCAGAGGGGAGGAGTGGGGGGTGAAGAAAGCAGAAGACCCTCGTTCCTGGGGCTAGTCCCCTACCCAGACAGGACCCTCCTCTCTTCCCTTACTCCCTGCTCCTGCTCCAGCCGCATCAGGAAGCCCCACACGCCCGTCTGAATGGCCCGGGCTCAAGCACCGAACCCCCAGCCCCCACCAGTGTTGGGGCTGTATTCGCCCAGGTGGGAGTAGAGGAGTCAGAAGCTGACTCCTGCCCCCCCAGGGTAAGTTCATTCCCCTGCAGACCACAGAACAGCAGTGTGCAGGCCCGCAGGCAGGCGAGCACTGGGAACCCGCCCCACCCGGCCAGCCGTGTAGCATTAGGCCAGTCCCTACACACCTCGTTTCCTCCTCATGCAATGGATAAACATGCTTTCCTTGGAAGGTAACGTTATCAGCCCAGTGCCGGGCACCCCATCAACCCTCCCCACACATGAGTCCCTTGGTTCCCCCAGAGCTGAGGATGGCCTGGAGGAGTCACAGCCAGTTCTTATGGGGCGGGGGTGGGGGTGGGGGGTGGGGGGGAGAGAATCGCTCACCCTAGCACCCCTGCCGCCCCCCACTGGCACCATCCTCTTCACCTCTTGCAGACCAGTGTCAGCCTCCCCACTGGCCCGCCTCCAGCACCTCCCCCTCCCACCTGCCTTCAGAGGAAGCTCTTAGTGCAGATCCTGGGCCCTCAGCCCTCTGGGCCTCCCCCACCTCAGCTCTGATCACTCAGTGCCTGTTTGCTTGTCGCCTCCCCCACCGGCCCTGTGGGCAGGGACCATGTCTGACTCATCTTGGCCATTCCAGGGACTAGTGAGGGGCCTGGCACAGGAGTCCTGCCCACAGGCAGGAGAGCTGGCAGTGAGGATGGACAAATAGGGCCCCTCACCCCTCCCACCCCAGCACCTGTTACTCAGCTGGCATATGCGTGACAATGCTGGGCTAAGCGTGGGGCTGGGATCAGGGTTCAGTCTAGGACTGGGATCAAGGTTCAGTCTGCCCAGGATCAAGGTTCAGTGTGGGTGTAGGGTCAAGGCTCAATAAAGGAAGTTCTCTGCCTCTCCACCATGAAGGGCTCAGGACTCCCCCTAGCCTTACCCACTGCTTGAAAACAACATATTCTGCCCCTGGGGAGCTGCAACCTGTCTTCTCACCCTCTACCCTCTACCCTGGCGAGGACCGTTCTGTGCTCCATTCCAGACAGCTATGCCGGGATTCTCATATTCCCGTTACCCGAGCCACCACCTGACCCCTGCAGAGGCAGCTCAGGGGCCGGTGTGGGGGGAGTACTTCCTTGCATTCCTAACTGGCCTTCAGAAACACAGCAAGGATGGTCAGCCTTCTGGCATCACTGCATTCCCAAGTCAAGGAGAAGTGTTTTGTGGGTTATCTCAGATTTCTCGATTATCCACCCCACTGCCCTCACTCCATTAGCCCTGATAAAGCCAACGGAGGTAAACCCAGGTCTGACAACACGCAGGTGAAGGTGTCCACTGGCCCGTGCATTGAAATGTGATCCCAAAATGCCTCCATCTGTCGCAGTGCCTGAAATCCCTCCTCTGTGCTCTTTGCTTTAAGCCACGCTTGCCGACCCCCCTCTGAAACCTCCATTCCAGGTCCACTTTCAGCTGCCTGAGTGTGGGGACTGTTGGATCCCTCGGCCCTGGGAGACTCGGGGCCTACCCGGTCCTGGCACTCGCAGGGCTCAGAAATGGGAGCGGGGTCAGAGACGGCCCTGGGTGGACATCAGAGCTAGGCTCACTTCCAGGAACTATGGTGTCAGGGCAGGGGCCTGCATCCACCCTGCAGCCCCCAGCCACGCAGCCAAGCCCCCCACCATCCCTGGCTGCTACTCTTCAAGCAGAGGGTCAAGTTGGTTTGCTGGCAAGACACATGGTTCTCATTTTAATTAATTAAAGAAAAATCTAATCACTGCATTAAACTTCTCATTACTCCACTTGAATACCCGTTAAGTAAATTTAATTACCAGAGGATTGGGTTTCCCAGCCTCTTTCATTAGCTTCTGATAAGATGAAAAGGGGGGAGGGAAAAGGGTAGGAAGCAGAACAATGTCATTCCCGACCCACGGAGGGCAGGATGGGTGCTATGCCGGGGCTACCGTGGTCAGGCTTTGGTGTCTCCTTGGGGACAGGCTCAGCCCTAGGCCTGAGGGAGACTCTCCCACCCCAGCTACCCTTAGGAAGGGGAAAGCCTAGTATTTGGCTGAATGTTTTAACCAAGGCCACTCTTGGTTTTTTATACCCCACCACCTTCTAAAAGAGTTTGAGGCTGCCGAGAAAGCACAAGCTGAAAAATAAGAAAAGAAATCAGAAAAAGGAGAAAATGAGAGAGAAGTCAGAGGGAAGGTGACTGAGCAACTGTATGTATGCCAGCATCCTCAGCACTTCTCAGAAATGGGCCACAAACCAGCTATGAGCTTCCTAGTGGCCAAGGCAAAGAGAGCAACACACTCTGGCACTGCTGTAGGAACCCACAAAGTATTCGTGAGGAAGTACACACTGGGCCTTGGCCTTTCCATCTGTAAAAAGGGTGGAGCTGGAGGAAGGACTAAAGGAGATAAACATTGGCTGGAGCAGTGAGCAGAGACGGAGGGACCCACATAGGCCTGAAAAAGAGGATGGGGTAGAGAGCAAGGAAGGGCATAGTAGGTGGGGGAACTGCATGACTGACTAAAGTTGAAGGGAGGAAAGAAGAATGATTAGGGAAGAGGCAGGGGGCACAGGGAGGACACGGAGGCCTGGGGTGGAAAAAGATTCTTGAAAGGCGAGTGGAAGGGACTGGCATTGCTGTCTGGGGCCAGAGGAGCCAAAGCCAGCGGAGGCAGCAGAGCAGGGCTCCTCTAGGACTGGCCAGGCCAGGGACACGGATCCTGCCTTCCTGTACTAAGTGGTGCCTTCCCAGAGCCCCTCCTCAGCTCACTGCACCCCCTTCTCCAGAGAATTGCCCTCTGCAAATGGGGGCCACCCACAGGCACCGCAGGCATGGCCCACAGTCAGTGACTGATACAGGGGTACAAAAGCCTGGCCACTTTGTCTAGGGGACAATTCTGTGGTGTCAACTCTACACCAGGGCCCCCTGGACCAGCCCAAGGCCACGACCTCACTCATGGGGCTCTCATACCTGCCCCAACTTCTTCTCTTCCTCCCTTTTCCCAAAAGCCCACCCTCAGTGAACCTCGTGTTCACAAATCCTTGTCTCAGGCTTTGCTTCTAGGGATCCTGACAATACTTCCTATGCAGCTCCTTCCAAGTTTGAAGGAAACAGGATGTTCCAAACTCCCCAGGAGAGAAAGGGAAGGGGCACAGAAAAGGATTTACTGAGCACCTGCTATAGACACCAGTGCTTCCCACACATCGTTTCAGGTAGTTCTCATAGCACCCCTGCCAGGTGAGGTTCATCGTCAGATAAGGAAACTGAGGCTCAGAGAGGCATAGGGATCTGCCCAAGGACCCACAGCATACCTGTATCTATCTGGGACTGACTTTAAGCTGTTCAAGCTGGGGAGACTCCACCGATCATTTGTTATTTGCCTCCCTCAGTTGGGGGCAACTCCTTCTACCAGCAGGACCCCAAGCTTCCTTTGGGGAAACACCCTGTCCTCATTCCTGGTCACATGGTTGGGGAAGGACAGACCCTGACCCCCAGTCCCTTTAAGTTTCCAAGACCTGTGGACCCAGGTAAAGGGGTCAGGATGATCCAAATCCTGCCAATAGGGCCCAAGAGATCAGCCCCAGGGCTTTTATTTGTTCTATCAAGAAAGCAGATTTTGTCTCCACCCCTGACCCCAGATTTAAACCTGGAAGCATACTGCCCCAGAAACCGTTGGCAGACATCCTGTGACCATGTCATGTGAAATGCTCATAGAGGTGGAGCCACCACCAAGGAAGAGGGAGCAGAGAAATGCAGACAGAAAACAGGTCCTGGCCACGCTGAACCGCTGGATGAAGCCCTGCCAGGAGCCCCATCTACCTCTGGATACTTCAGTTACATGAGCTGATACTTGTATTTTATTGAAATAAGTTTTTTTGCGATGTGCAACCAAAGGGATACGGTGACAGATATGGTGTTCCGAAAGGTATCCTTCCTATTCCAGAGACCAAGAAGGCTCAGCTAAGTATTCCCAGGGGCCAAGAGAGAGCAGAGTGGGGTCGCCACCTACCGTGACTGCTACTGTGCCCCACTGAGTCCTGAAGCTTGAGGCGTCCCCGGGCTGGGGTGAGGAGTAGACTCGGAAGCTGGTCCCGGGGCTGGACAGGGACAGAGCCCTGGAGATGCAGGTGGGAGGCTGTGTGGCCTCACAGACTCAAGGCAGCCAGGACATGGCCATGGGATCCCTGGAAAACAGGAGAAACCAGAGTGAGCAGTAGGGTTCATAGGGGGACAGAGGAGCACTGGGCACGGGGGCAGGGCAGAAGGCAGCCACGCTTCGGCAAAGGCGAGACCAAAGCCAGCCAAGTTTCTCTCCGCTTACTTCCTCTATTCCCCTGCCCTGGGTACCTCTCCCCCGCCCCCGTGCTACCTCCAGGCTGCAGAAAAGCAACTGCAGAAGGTGGAAGGGGAGAGGAGGGGGCAGGTGTGGCCAGAGCGGGCATGTCAAGTGGTGGTGGGGAGGGAAGCAGCTTCTTCCTGGTGCCGTGGGCTGGCTTCTCACAGCTCCTCTCCCGGCAAGTGCCCAGAACCGGGCTTCGGGCCCCAGGCAGCCAGCGCAGGGCAAGATGAGTGAGGCAGCAATCTTTGCTCTCTAGGCCAGACTTCTAAAAGAATCCAGAGAGGACAGCGCAGAGAGCTGCGGCACCTGTCCTCCAGCTGCCCTCCCGGCTGAGAAATCAGGAGACCACCTACTCTGTCTTCACGCCGGCCTCCCTTGGGCACTGTCCCCTGCTGGGGCCACCTCTCTTGGTCCCATATTCTTGCCCAGCTTCTCTCTTGGAGAAAGACACAGGACACGGATATTTCAGACTCTGGACACTACCAGAGGCCCTGGCCTGTGGAAAGCCACTAAGTCTTGTTAGGTCCTTAATGAGTCCTCTGAGCTAAGGGTTGTTTGCCCTCTTCTTAGTTCCAGAAGAAGGCATGATGACTGGCACAGTCCTGCAGAGCTTCCCGCAATGATGGGCATGTTCTATACCTGTGCTGCCCAATGTGGTAGCGACAGCGACAGCGACAGCAGGGTTCTGAAACATGCACAGTGTGGCTAACTAAGAAACTGGTTTTTGAAGTTTATTTAATTAATATTTATTTATTTATTTATTTATTTATTTATTTATTTAAAGTTTATTTTTTATTTTGAGAGAGAGAGAGAAAGGGGGAGAGAGCACGAGCACGCGTGAGCCAGGGAGGAACAGAGGGAGAGGGAGAGAGAGAGAATTCCAAGCAGGCTCTGTGCTGACAGCATGGAGCCTGTCATGGAGCCCGAACTCATGAACTGTGAGATCACGACCTGAGCCAAAATCAAGAGCTGGACGCCTAACTGACTGAGCCACCCAGGTGCCCCTTAATTAATTTATATTTAAATAAAAATAGCCACAGATGGCTAGTGGCTGCCACAGGGGACAGCACAGCTCTGGACCAAGCCTCTCTCAGTCCCTGGCCACAACACTTGAAGAAAACTGAGGTCCAGAGAAAGGAAGGGATTTGCTCAAGGTCATACAGAGAGAGTGTGTGAGAGAGTGGCAGACAGACAAAGGAAAAACCAGAACCTTGTTCCCCCAGCTCCTAGTCCCACTGCCCGCCCCTCAGTCCTCCCGATAAAGCAGCCTCAACGAATGTCACTGAAGTTGCCTGGAGAAATCATCCATCAGAGGGGAAGTGCTCCAGCCACAGAGATGTTCACGGAAAGGTTATTTATAGCAGCAAGATACTGGAAGCTGCCTAAACATCCCACAATAGAGATGACAAAGTGCGTTGTGACACCTCTGCTCAATGGAATATCACACAGCCATTAAAAATGATAAACACGGGGGCGCCTGGGTGGCGCAGTCGGTTAAGCGTCCGACTTCAGCCAGGTCACGATCTCGCACTCCGTGAGTTCGAGCCCCGCGTCAGGCTCTGGGCTGATGGCTCAGAGCCTGGAGCCTGTTTCTGATTCTGTGTCTCCCTCTCTCTCTGCCCCTCCCCCATTCATGCTCTGTCTCTCTCTGTCCCAAAAATAAATAAACATTGAAAAAAAAATTTTTTTTTAAAAATGATAAACACGGAGGCTGGTAGCAACACGGAGCTATAACAATATTGAGCAAGAAAACTGAGAAGACGGATGAAGGTGGGGACTGGGTTGCAGTGCTGTGCAGGGGCCCTGTGCTCACTGAGCCCATGTGCATCCGTTACCCCTCACCCTGTGCAGCAGCATCATGGGGTGCAGATTACATACCCATTTTACAGACAGAGGAGCTGAATCTTAAAGAAGCCATATGTGCTCCTGGTTACATGGGGGACTAAGGGCAGAGTCAGGGCTTGAGCTCTTGATTTCTGACCCTAAGGACAAACTTCCACAGCTGCCTCTTCGTGCCATGATGGCAGCATTAGGAGTGTCCCTTCCTTTCTATTTATTTACTCCTTTTATTTAACAAACACATACTAAGTGCCAGGCACCTTTCTAAGTGCTTTATAAATGTTGACTCATGTAATCTGCATAAGAACTGTAAGAGGGCACAATTAGGATGCATTACCTTTTTTTGGATGAGGAAACTAAGGCCTATAGAGAGAGATGAAGTAACTTGTCTAAGGTCAAGAGCCCCTTCTACCCCCCCCCCCCCCCAACATGTTCTGCAAGGTCCCAGTATTGTCTTCACAGGAAAAAGGCAAGGAGGCAGGCAGGGGACAGTTGTTGTCCTGGGTTGGTGAAAATACAGGTGTGTGCGTGGTTTTTTTCCCTTTTAAATTTCATAAAAATTCCTCCTGTGGCAATTGCAAGAAAAAGTTTCAAGAAATAAAATTAATGTATTGAAATATTTTTTAAAACGCAAGCACACACACAAAAATGAAAACACATCAAGGTCAAGCTACTGGTGCATCCAAGAGACCTCAACTGTGAACGCAATCCACCTTCTAGCAGCAAAGCTCACGTCTTCAGGCCTCTGTGCCCACTTCCTGCCGCCCCCCCCCCCCCCCCCCCCTCCTGCCTGGGCGAGATCCTCACCTCAGAGGTCAACGGGAAGCAGCCCTGTGACAAGCGGACTTATCTAAACACCTCCCAGCCTGCTCAGTACAGCCCGGCAGGCCAGCGGGCACAATGCCCATGGTGTCCCTCCACAGGCAAGGGCTGACATCCAGAGGCCATGACATCCAGGCCTCCACCTCCAGCCCCAGAAGCCCCATTCCACAGGTGGAGCAACTGAGGCCTAAAAGGTGAAACACCTCACCAGAGATTACGCTGCTACCCAACAGGGAAACACATACGTGTGCACATGCGTGTGTGTGTCTTGTGTGTCTGTGTGTGTGTGACCAGTATGCACATGCATGTAGTGATTCAGGCTCAGGCCCAGCCCTCTCATTAAAAGAGCAGATGAGGGGCGCCTGGGTGGCGCAGTCGGTTAAGCGTCCGACTTCAGCCAGGTCACGATCTCACATTCCGTGAGTTCGAGCCCCGCGTCGGGTTCTGGGCTGATGGCTCAGAGCCTGGAGCCTGTTTCTGATTCTGTGTCTCCCTCTCTCGCTGCCCCTCCCCCATTCATGCTCTGTCTCTCTCTGTCCCAAAAATAAAAAAAATAAAAAAAAAAAACGTTGAAAAAAAAAAGAGCAGATGATTCCAAGCCACACACACACACACACACACACACACACACACACAAACACACACTCACTCACACACTCACACACACACACACACACACACACACACATGACATTATTAACTGCTCCTATATCCACAATTGTGTAATCTATTTCTCCTTGCCATGTTTCTGTTATTTTTCATTTTTTTCTCCAAATACTTACTGAGCACTTACTATATTCTAGGTGTACAATAGGCAGAACAGGAGGGGGGGTGAGTGCTGGTCCTGAAGATTGAGTGGGGGTACAAAACAGACAAGTTTGACACTCTCAAGGGGATGGGGGTACAGATGATAAGCAAATAAATGAGCAAGTTCATTGCAAAGAGCAACAAGTCCAAATAAGATCATCAAACCAAGTAGTGTGAGAGAGGTCCTGGGGTGGAACTAGGGGTTACTCCAGCTGGTGGGTCGGGGGAAGGTCTTTGTGCAGACGTCAGACCTGAATTCATATATTCATATCCTACAGGATAAGAAATCCGTCTCTCCTTAGACAGGAGGAGGAGGGGAGCAGAGGTGGGCAGGAGCCCGGTGTTTCTGAGGAGCAGCAGGCAGGCCAGGGGCCTGGCATGAGGTGGGCAGAGTGTGGGCAACTGTGAGGAATGAAGCAGAGGGAGGCTGGGCCCTCGGGACGGAGGTAAGGGCTTTCAGCTTCCCCTCCAGTGTGATGAAAAGGCTGCGACTTTGCCTTCATTGTGAAAAGTTCCCTGGGGCTGCTGAGTGGAGACTGGGTTTAAAGGCGCGGGCAGGAGAGCAAGGACCCAGTGGGCTGGCTGTCACAGCTGCCGGTCACGTGGCGCCTGGGCCAGCTGAGGGCGGACTCAACAGATTCGGAGTGCGTGCTGTAGCAGAGCCCCTCCACAGATGGCTGGATGTGAGGGAGTGGGCAAGGAAAGGAATCAAGGATGACTCCTATCTTCTACCACACACACGTCCTGCTTTTACAACCACCCCCCCAGTAAAACTTAAACCATTAGAAACTGACACAGCAGATGAGCAAGGGCCATGAAAACTGCCCTCCCCCCCGCCCATACTGAGCCTCACATCTTTCTGCATCTTTCTGCCAGAGCCCCTGCTCTGTTCCCTGGTCCTGTGTGTGGTCTGTGGGAGGAGCAGAGATTGGGTCCCACCTCCAGGCTGACAAGACTGTCCAAGAAAGAAGACAGGTTCGGGCAGGACAAGAGAGGCGGGTGGCTGGCCCAGAGCAGACCTTCAGCTGGCTGGGCCTGTGAGCACAGAGGCTGGGGAAAATCAGGCTTTGGAGCCTTAGCTCTGCCTCTTGCTAGCTGCAGGACCCTGAGTAAGTTCTGCCTCTTCCCAAGGCTCAGCTCCCTCCTCTTCTGAGAGGCAACCACAATCCTCCCACACAAGGCTGTGATGAAGAGTCAGTGAAATGATATATGTCAAGAACTGGCATTTATAAATATTAGCATCCTTCCCCTTTTGTTTTAAAAGGGGGGCTGGGGGCACCTGGGTGGCTCAGTCAGTTAAGCATCCAACTCTTGATCTCGGCTCAGGTCATGATCTCACAGTTTGTGAGTTCAAGCCCCATGTCGGGCTCTGCGCTGACAACACAGAGCCTGCTTCAGATTTTCTCTCTCCCTCTCTCTGCCTCTCTCTCTCTCTCCCTCTCTCCCTCTCTCTCAAAATAAATAAATAAACTTAAAAAAATTAAAAAAAAAAGAGGGGGTGGCTAAAAGAGCCAATTTGGGCTCAGACCAGTAGGCTTCACATCCATTCTAATAGAAATTCTAGAAGTGCTACACAGAACACAGGAAAGACAATGGCAAGTTTGACTTCAGTTATCCACAGAATCTCGCAGGATAACTGCATGTCCTCTCTTAGCTGTTTGAAAGGATGAAATGCATTCCAGCCAGCCATGAGCAAGGCCCTCATGACATCCTTGTGGAGGAGGCAGAAAGCCATGGGCTGGGTCACTCAGTGGTTAGCTAAATAACCACATCCAGGAGTGTGGGAAAGTAGGTCACACTGGCTCCTGGGGAGGCTTCTCACTGGCACTAGCAGGGCTGGTCCTTGGCCCTGCCTGGAACAACTTTTCTGGCAGAGACTAGAATGGAGCCTTGAAGGTAGGTCCAGCCTAAGAGGAGTCAATTAGGGAGGCAGGGTCTCTTATTCAAAGCCTTCCATGTGCCCTAGGAATAGACAACAGTATATAAGAGAGAGTTACCAGAACCTGGGGTAAACTCTGTGAGGAGCTCCAAGAACCACTACTATAGAGAGTGGCCAAGGACTCTAGTCATGGACTCCATGGAGCCTGTTGGCCAGGAGACATAGAGGCTGGGTGAGCCCATTGCTTCAGCTCTGGAGACAGTGCACAGTGCAGTTACTTCCAGAACGCCACGCCCAGGCATCTATGTACCCATATAGAAGGTCTTTGATAATGTGAAATCTGCTCACTGGGGCCTTGACAGGAAGAGGTGGGCCTGGAACCCAGGTTCCCTGGGGAAGCCTCAAGGGCCTGGTCAGGACTCTAAGTCTCTGACAAAGACACTTAGCATTTATGTGCCCAGAGAGCAGAACTGAGCCCAGTGAAAAAAAGATTCTAGGGAGACAGTCTTTTGCCCATCATGAGGAGCAGTGAGCTCCCTGTCCCTGGGGGCATGCAAGTGGAGGTCTGGGGACCATGTATGTTGGGTGGAGATTTCGCACTAAATGGAGAGGTTGCTTTCAGCCATGTTTAATTCTATCAGCATATGAATCAGGGCTAGATTGCGTGGATCAAAGTGGGTGTCACACAGAGTGGAAAGAAAGCAAGGTAATCACCAGAATGATAGTTATCATTAGTACTACATTATAGATCACTGAACATGCCCATATATTCTCTAACTGGATCTTCTGCCCATCCCATGAGGCACACAGGACAGGACGATCAACCTCATTTATAGGAGGAGGAAATTGAGGCCCAGAGAAGAAACGGGACCAGCCCAAGTTCCCATAGCACATCAGCCCCAGATTCCCTCTGTGTTCAAACACCTAAGAGGGACTTCCCCTCCTTCACCCCCCAGTGGTCATCCCACCACCCCTGCTCCAGAAAGTGCAGAAATTTCTCCTCCACCTGGGGTTTCATCCAGCTGCCAACACTCCTCATCCCTGATGGCTACAGGTTCTTTCTGCCCATCCCTGGGCAACCTGGGAGGGGAGTCCCAGCCCAGATGGCTACTCCTCCCAGGCTACACAGGCCCCTGCTCCTACATCCTCCCCTGTCTTCCCCTGGCAGTCCAGCCACAGCCCCTTAAGTTGATTCCTTCAAATCAGACCTGTGCCCATACACTAGGCTTTGCCCAGAAAATGAACTCATGAAAGGTCCCTCCAACTCGGCCTCATTCTTCCCTTCATACTTACACAGGCAGCTTGTGAGTGGGAGAACCAGAGCCCGCCTTGCCAGGCACCCCTCCTGACCACCTTCCCTTTTTCTACCCAAGAGGGACAGAGAGAGGGACAGAGGGCATCTGGGTAGGAGAGGCCGAAGCATCTGGGGGAGGGGCCTGGGAGGGCTGCCAGACCTAGTGCCACTCCTCGCCACATCACGCCCTGAGCCCTCAGGATGCTCTTACTTTACAGGTGAGAGAATGAAGCTTCAGAGAGATTAAGGAACTTGTCCCAATTCAAAATATTAAATAGAACAGAAACAGCTCGTAAGTCCTGGAGTCCGGGTTTGAACCCGGGACCAGCTTGAATCCAGATACCTGGTGCTTTCACATGCCCCCTGCTGCCTGTACAGAAGCACAAGGCAGCTCAAAAAGGCAGCCTGGTGAGCAGATGACAGGGGGGCAGGGGCAGCAGAGAGAGGGGTGAGAAGGTAAGACAAAGGAAAGACAGAGGGCAGCCTGGATGGATGAATTGACAAGTGGATCCTGCGGGGGCCAGAACGAGACAGCTCCGGAAGCCACCCTCTTGATCAATGAACGGCTGTCAGGCGCCACTTCTGCTGCCATCTGCCCCTCAAATCCAGCCACTAGTGTTCCCTAGATCCTTCCCCGGATGTCCAGGCCCGAGGATCAGATGAAACCTCCTGCCCTAGGAGTCTCCCATTCACTGAGGGTACTGGGCCAGGCCCCTGGGAGCCAGCCCAGGGACAAGGGCAGGGGGTGGGCAGAGGGGGAAGGGGAGAAGTCGTAGCCCGGGGAAGACCATCTGCCCGGCTTCCATGGGCCCACGCCCAGCCACAGGGTCCAGCATCCAGACTGCCCACCAGGCTCAGCACACCCGCTGGCCCCATGTGGCTGAGCGAGTGTTCTGGGCCAGCCAGGTGTTCCCGTGCCCCGCTGGCAGTCAAGCACAATCTGCCTGTCCCCAGAGCATGCAGGGTTTAAGCAACAGCCTCTCGACTGAATATTTAAGAAGGAAAATACCTTTTTTTTTTCCCCAAGAAAGAGAGAGAGAGGGAGGGAGGAGGAAGCCAGCAAAGAAGGAGGAGGGAAAGAGGGAGGGAGAAACCTACCCCATCACTGCAGTCAAGGTCACAGGCATCGTTGTGGGGCGGGCACGAGCAAGGAGCCTTTAATCTGAGAGTTCAGGCCGAGGAAACTAAACGCTTGAAGCCGGAGTACATTACTGCCCTGAATGATCTGTCGGCTTCTATTAGGCTAAATATCTCTGTATAATGGGGAATTATCCTCTGAAAAGGCAAACTGCCGGCCTCTCCAGGGAGGGGGCGCGGCGGGAACCTCTCTCATCGTGAGGGTTCTCCCACGGGAGGGGGAGGGAGGGAGGGAGGAACAGGACCAACTCAGAAAGCCACCCCCCATCCACACCCCCTCCCCGGAAAGTCACAGTCAGCAGCTGTTTGACGCTTCTGGCGGGCGCCAGCCTCCCTCCCCCTCTTCCTCAGACTCTCCCTCACTCCCTCCACTTAGGAGCCTGAAAAGATGCCAGACCTGGGGTAGAGGCCTGACAATGCCTTGGTGACAGCAGGTCACCCTGGGGGAGTCCCTGAGCCTCTTTGAACTTCTATTTCCCCATCTTGTAGATGGAGCTAATAATAGTCACCCGAAGGCTGTACAGGGCAGGGTACAAAGCTGGCACAGAGCCCAGCAGAGTAGGCACCCAGGACAATTTCACTCACGCTGTTCTACCCACTGGTGAGGACCTCCCCCTCCAAGTCACCTCCCCCACATCCTCACTGGCCCCCACTGGGCACCAGCACCTCCTCCAGGAAACACTCCCTCCAGGAACCCCACTCACGAGTATCTCCTAGAGCCAGAAACCCACCTTCTGGGCCCTCCCAGTTTCTGGTGGTTGCATCCACATGCACACAGCAGTCTTAGGGGTTCCCTCCAAACAGGACAACATTTCCTCCTTCCCATCTTCCCCAAGCCCCCTTCTAGGACAGGGCACCTAGGACTCTGGCTCGATTTGCAGTCTGGGCAGCCAGGGCTGGATCCATAGCAAGGTGACACTCATGGGAAGGCAGTCAGCACCAGGGAAGCCAAGCCAGCAAACCAGAAATCCCAGGACATGAGTCTGTGAGAGCAAAGTGGTGGCCAGACCATCTGCGGGACTGTCAGGGCTGGGACCAGCTCAGAGCAGCACAGAAGTAGGACTCAGTGCTGGGTTCCCTGTACAGTGCTCACGTGCTGGAGGCTCAGGCCAGGAAGAGTCTTCGGGGTCAAGAGGGGCAGGGCTGAAGGGGGAGGGGCAGGGAGGGGAGACAAGGGTCAAACTGCTCTAGCTGGGTGGGGACCAGGGAATAGGGCTGAGAGCCAGGTGGGGAGATCCTGCAGACCCTAGCTCCTCAGGATCCCAATGCCAATCAGTCTATAGTAAACTCCTGGGACAGTTAAGGACCCCCCACTGCAGATACAGCTACCGCTGTTGCGAGGCACATGGCTGGGCCAGGAAGGCCATCCTGAGGGCGATTCCAGGACAAGAGACTACAGCCCAGTGAGACATCAGAAAGGAAGGCCACCCTTAGGGCAGGTAGAGGCTGCTGTACTGCCCACTTCCCACCGCAGACGCAAAGGTCCAGCCGAGAGTCTCCACAGCAAGGGGGGGGAGCAACTTATTCATTGACTGATTGATTCACTGATTCATTCATTGATTCATTCATTCAGCAAATGCTAATACTTTCTGTGAACTCAAGTACAAAAATTCTCAACGTCCTGTATCAGGGAGCTCACAGTCTAATGGGACAAGTGGGTAGAGGGAGCCCACAGGGAGATAAGAGACAGTGACTCAGGGACTGTGTGAGACTAAGAGCCCGAGTTGCTGGGAGGAGGGAGCAGGCTACAGGCTAGGGGAGCCTCCAATCCAGAGCTGGGGTTCAAGGAAGGAAGACTTCCAGGGGAAGGGTCTTTGAGAAGGGCCTTGAGGGAAAAAAACTGGGTTTGGAAGCAGTGGGGAAGGGTCTTGCAGGCAGAGGAGCAGCCTGTGCCAATGGCCAGGGGCATGAATGATGAGTGGAGAGGGAGACAGCTCCTCTCCCCCGGGGAGGGTTTTGTATGCACGACACAGGGGTTTAGCTCTTATCCCAAGAGTCATGGGCAGCTTGAAGGGTCTTACGTGGGGAGTGACAGGGCCCAATTTGTGCTTCAGAAACATCACTCCAGCTTCCACCTGGGTAGAGGATGGATTACACCGGGGAAGAGAGGAAGCAATGAAAAGTTAGAACTGAGACAGTGACCAAGGGAGAGAAGGTGGGTCCTGAGGCAGGCAAAGGAATGGAGAGGGGGGGGAGGATGCAAGAGGTATTAGGGAGGCCGAATCTGCAGAGTGAAGGCAGTGGTTATACCACTGGTAAGACAGCAGCAATACCCCACAGAGCATGACGGATGCTCATGCCCAAACAACACTGTCAAACTTTGCAAAGCCCTTTTAAATCCGGTAGTTGCTCTGATCACACAACATTCAGGTGAGTCGGATGAGCCAGGGATTAGTTACTTAGTTCACTAATTCAACAAGAATTGTTCAGCGCCCACTATGTTCCAGGCATTGCTCTGACCTACTCAAGAGATGGGAACCTGAGACCCACTAGTGCTGCCCAGGAAGTTCCACGGCCACATGGGGCGGGTGCAAGTCCAGGGCTGCTGCCAGTCTCCAGGAGTGAGAGGTGGTGTAGGGCTTCTGCTACAGTCCAAGAGACGGCGGGGCCGACTGGGAATGGCCACTGGCTTGGGGAACCCAGATATCCACCAGAATTGGGGAATACACGGGGGCAAAGCCAGATAGGAGCTATGGAGAGGAAAGGCTGGTTGCGGGCTGGGGCAGGAATGAGCCTTGGTCTGGAATGGAAGCATCTCTTCTTCCAAGACGTGGTGGGAAGCCAGAGAGAAAGTATTAAGTGAAGAGAGGCAAGTTTATGGTGGAGGGGACTGATCTTCTCTGTGGGCAGGAGGCTAGAAAGGGCAGGAGGGGCACAAATAGGGAATGGCAGGGCCCTCAGGCCCACCTGAAGGAGGAAGGGGCACACAGGCAGGGCCAGAGGGTAAGAAGGGTCAGGGTGGGCACATCAGGAGGACCAAGAGCTAGGTTGGGCCCTCTGAGGTGGCCTCAAGGAGAGGGGAGGGGGCAGGGTGGAGCTTCCAGAGGGCAGGGAGCCCCAGCAGGGAAGAGCAGGCCCCATGACTGCCCCATGCAGTGGCCTCAGGATGCCCTGAGATCTCCTCAGAGTGTGGGCTCCCAAGGGCCCAGCCATGTGTCTGGAAAAGCCAGAAGCAACCTAACTGCCTGGGAGCCACCTGGGTCAGCATAGGAGTGGCTCCTTCCCCCTGGTTCCCAGTCCTACTGCAGGCCTCAAAGCCAAGCATTTGCCAGTAGGTTCCTCACTTCCCCAGGGCCCTACTCTCCTCATCAGTGAGCCCCAGGCAGCCCCCACCTCTCAGGTGGTCAGGTGGGGAAAGCACTGCCCAGTGCCCGGTAGGTGCACACAGACGATTGTCCCCCACCCCTCCCTGGTGGCGGGGCCCCTTGGAGTCCAGTCCTCACAGCATCCCCAGTGCCTTGTACATACTTTTGCTCAATTAACTTTTACTGAGTTTAACCGCTAACCAGCTGGTAGTGATGTGAGGTGATCAGAATTCTGCCCACAGGGGAAGGGGCTGAGAGGAAGGCAGACATTGTAGGAGGACCCGGCAGATGCCCTAGGAAGCCAGCATGCAGATGCAGCAGAGGCCCTGGTCTCACCACACACAGTAGGACTCCTCAACAATTAGGCAAGCGGGCAGGGAAGCCAGCGGAGGGGAATTAGAGCTGGGGGTGGGGTGCACGTCCCTGGGCAGATGGGCCTCCTGGCTGCAGGCCCCCTGACAGCACCCACAGCCTTGTGAGCTGCTCCTCCAACCTACCCCTTCCCCACCTCAGAATCCACCCACTGTGTGCCTGGCCCTGCCCAAACTAGAGCAGTGGAAAGCAACTGAAATAAGTCAAAAAGAAGGAGGAGCCGCTTCTGGGAGAAGGGGCAGAGCCTGGAAGGCTTCACAGAGGTGGTGGCTTTTCAACTGTTCTGGGCCTCACCTTGCACTTCTGTGAAATGGGACTGCTATCCTCCTCCTCCTCTTACTACTAACCATAATAATAGATAAAGCATTTGGGGCACTAATTCTGTGCTGGGCTCTGTGTGAGCACTTGGTTCCCAGAGAGATTCAGGTAGAGATGAGGCTGAGCCTCCCCACCCCACCCCCCACCCCCGACTCCCTTTGGCTGGACTGGCTTGTGGAGGGTTGACTGTGGTCTTGGAAATGGGTGGCAGACAAGGTGGGTGTCGCTGGTGGCCGAGGTCTGCGAGTTGCCTCGTGTTTTCAGCATCACTCAATGTGGCCCTCCTGAGCCTGGGCAAATGAAATGGGGTTGGGGGCCGCAGGAGGGAAACTTCCAGAGCCAGGTCAGAGGCAGCAAGGTCAGAGACTAACTAGTGTCTGTGGTGGCAGCTCAGTTTGGCCTTCACAGCATTTAAAATGTTGGTGCTGAGTGTAGTCTATACCCGCAGCTTCCCCCTTCCTATCTTCCCAGGACCAACCTCACCCACAGACCAGGTTCCAGAAGTTCTCAGGCTTTAAAGAGGGAAGAGAAGGAGGACAGCAGCAGTGGTGGTCGCTGTGTGTCCGTGCTGGAAGCGCACAACAACACTGGGTGGTAGGTATATTGTTCCCAACGAATGAGGAAACAGGCTCTGGGGGGTAATGATCCTTGCCTAAGGTCACAGATGGGAATGGCTGAGCTGGAACTCACACCTAGGACTGTATGTTTCTAATAGACCAGGAGACACCAAAGGCCCAAAGGGCTCACGGGGCTGAAGGTGGAGGACATGTCAAGCATAATCAGTAGGCGCAGGAGGGGTCTTCAGGGGCGAACTCGTCCTGAAACCCCTCCTGGTGACAGCAAGGTGTCCCACACCCAGGGCTGGTGGGGCAGTTTGAGAAGATGAGGCAGGAGGGGTGAGAGAGGTCTCTCCTTTCACTTTCAGTGGCTCTCTGCCCCACTCACCTCTGCCCGAAAGCATCCCATCTCCCTGGTGAGATGGGCCAGGCAGGAGGCCTTATGCTGCCAACAGGGCTTGGGAAGAACCTTTGCTTGGCCCTGGGCAAGGGGGTGGGTAAGGATGTGGTTAAAGGGAGATGAAAGCTCAACCCAGAGCTATGACATGGTCACCTGTGGGCTGAGGCTACTTGGAGGGAGGGGATCAGGAAGGCCCAAGAGAACAGTTGTCACAGTGCCTGGACTCCCACTGTTAGAGCATTATTCCTGTGAGTTCTCAAAGGTGTTCAGTTTCCACAAGGCTTCTAAGCCTGGGAGAGGCGCCATCTAGGAACAATGGCGTTAAGAGATAGGACCCTGAGTACGGCCCCTTCCTCTACTAACACACTGCTTCCTGGCACAAGTGTCTTCCTCTCTCTGGTCCCCAGCTACCCCATCTGCAACATGAGGTGTTTAGGCCTAAAGGCTGATGGACACCTAAGGGGTGTGGCAAGGCCCCCAAACAAGCCACCCTTCCCTATGCCTGTGTCGACAACAGGCTGCAAGCTCGGCATGATGCCCCGTGATCTTTCCTTATCCTCTCAACAAGGCTAGGATGCAGATATCAGCACCCAATTTGCTGGGAGAGCAAACTGAGGCTCAGGCACGAGAAGGGACACTCCAAAGCGACCAGCAAGAACAGCAGACAAGCCCTGTGGACTGTTTTGTTCAGCACCACAGATAGCTCCTGGGTGCTGCCTTCCTGACAGGGCTCCGCTGCCGCTCGCCCCCACAGCCTTAGGGATTCTGCTTTCTGGATCCCTCTTCCTTCTAAAGTTCACCCAGCCTTTCCTACTGCTCCAGCTACACTGATCTCTCCTGTGCTCCTGCACAGGCTGTGATCTGGGCACACACCACTAATGTAGCTCTTGCTCCTCTCTCTGCAGCTTCTTGAGGGCAGGAAACTGTCTCCCTCTCTCCTTTCTATGCCACCGTCTGGGTACACAGAGGGCACTGGTGCAAACCCACTGGCTTTGGATCATGCAGATGTGGGTAAGAACTGGGCTGAGGGGCGCCTGGGTGGCGCAGTCGGTTAAGCGTCCGACTTCAGCCAGGTCACCATCTCGCGGTCTGGGAGTTCGAGCCCCGCGTCAGGCTCTGGGCTGATGGCTCAGAGCCTGGAGCCTGTTTCCGATTCTGTGTCTCCTTCTCTCTCTGCCCCTCCCCCGTTCATGCTCTGTCTCTCTTTGTCCCAAAAATAAATAAACGTTGAAAAAAAAATTAAAAAAAAAAAAAAGAACTGGGCTGGAAAACTCTAGGCCCATCACTACCTTACTGAGCTTCAGATTCCCCAGCTGGGAAACAAGATAGTCCTGTCCATCTCACAGACCTGCTTGGGTTTATAGGACAGAGTGCAGATAAGCCATACAAGGGGCTGCTGTGGACCCTCACTGTACCCCCCTCCCTCCTGGTACTTCACTCAAATTCTGGACCACTTCCCCCCATGAAATTTTCCAAATGACTTACAAATGGGCAGACTCTTATCACTGAGAAACGTCTGAGGCTAACAGAAGGGTCACGAAGCCCCAAGAGAACAGCGGGTACAGTGCTCAGAATCCCACTATTAGAATATGGTTCCTTTGTGTGCTCATGAGTGTTCAGTTTCCACTATGGTCTTTTTTTAGTGTTTGTTTATTTTTGAGAGAGAAAGACAGAGACAGAGCGTGAGTGGGGGGAGGGGCAGGGAGAGAGAGGGAGACAGAATCCAAGCAGGCTCCAGGCTCTAAGCTGTCAGCACAGAGCCCGATGCAGGGCTCAAACCCGTGCACTGTAAGATCATGACCTGAGCTGAAGTTGGACGCTTAACCAACTGAACCACCCAGGCGCCCCTCCACAATGGCTTTGGGCCTAAGAAACGGAATATCTAAGAATACTGGCAGTGAAGGAGAGGGCCCTGGGGTTCTGGTCCCTCTTCTCTACTAACACACTGTGTGTCTTGGCACGAGTATCTTCTCTCTGGCCCTCAGTCACCCCCTCTGTAGTAAGAGGTGTCCAGACCTACAGGAGGCAAGGTGGCCCTCTTCACGCTACTTCCTGGAAGCAAAAGAGGGAAATGCCCGTAGGGGGTGATGTCAGGGGTGCTGGCAAGGGCCTCCAAAGCTCTCAAATCCAGGACCGTGATAGACAAATGCCTCCACTGCCACCTTCCCTTACCCTCTAAGGGCAAAGCCAAACTCCTAGGATTTAGGGGCTTACGGACAAGCCCCACCCATTCCCAGCTCCTGTGAGGACAGAACCTGCCGGCATGCCTTGGACCTTGGAGGACGGTCTCCCAGTCCATCCTTAGGCCCAGCTGGTCTACCCCGTGAGCCTCAGCCTGAGGAAGGCTGAACTGACAGCCCCTAGCATACACAGAAAAAGGAGTAAGATTCCATAGAGGAGGGGGGCCTGGGCAGGAGGAGCTCTGCTGAGAGCCCCTCTCTGCCCTAGGGAGGGATGCTAAGGGAGCCTGCAAAGCGGGAAAGGGAAAGAAAGCTTCTTCCCAGCTCCAGCACATAACTAGCTGGCTGACCTCAGAAAGTCACTTCACCTCTTTGAGTTCCAGTTTCCTAATCTATACAATGGGGAGAATAAAACACACACACATAGCGTCTGGTACATGGCAAGTTCTGCAAGAGCTACAGACATTGTGACCAGATTCTTGGCCAGGAAATAGCTGATGGGTTTTTCACATCAAGGCCCAGAGTAAGTGATGTTGGCCTTGGGCACTTAAACAATAAGCCCCATGGGGGGGATGAGCGCTGAGAATTCAGAAGGAGTGTGGATGAGGAGGGCACTGGACCTGCCCCAGTGGGACTGCACGTAGAGAGCCAGGCTGAGCCCTGACTCTACACACACATACTGACTCCTGATCCTGCTCTCACATGAGCCCTGACCCTGGTCACACACTGAGCCCTGACCCAGGCACCAGCTACTATGGCCAGTCCATACCAGAGGTCAATGTCCTAGTTGGCCCTAAGGAGGGCGGCTGGGCTCCCATCTTCTTGTAGAAAACCTGCTGTGTTAATCAGCCATCACATGAACTGGTTCATTCCCGTGTGCCCCCAGTCCCTTGTCCCTCCCGTCCACACCCTCTCCATTCCTTCCCCACACCAGTGGCTTCTGCCTTGAAGGTGCCCCACCTCCACCCCACTCCACTTCCATCACCCTGGCCATGTTTTCTAAGTCCCCTGACCAGTTCGGTCCCCTGACCACAACTCCAAAGTCCAAGCCTTTGATGTGTTTTTCCTCTCTGACCTCAGAAGGTGGAGATCCTGGAATGCCTGGCGGAAAAAGCCTTAGGCCTCAACTCATTCACTGGGCTCACCGTTGGGTGGGGAAACTGAGGTCACTGGGGGTGAATGGCAGCCCCAGGACTCTCATCCTGGTCCAATGCTTTTTCTGCCTAGCCCTCTGACCACCCCACCCAGCCAGTGGGTGAGGGGGGCCCAGCAGATGAGGGTCTGACAATCCCTAAGCCCCCTCCCACGTCCAGGAAGGGAGTGGGAGGGTAGAGCCCCAGGGAGCCATCCTGTCCTGGGATCCTCTGTCCCATCTCAGGGCTAATTTTAGACCTCTTCTCAGGCTGAACAACTGAAAGACTTTTCTGGATCCTCCCTGGCATAATGGGGCCACAGAGCTGAGCTGCCCCCACCCTCTGCAGGGCAGCTGAGGCCTCCTGACCAAGGGCACCATAGTGTGATACTAGAAGGAGAGCCTGAAACTGAACCCAGATGTGGCCCTGGGTGAAGACCAAGGTGGCAACACTGGAGATTTCACCCACTGCTGAAATCCCAATACTCACAACTCATCCTTCTGGCTAAACCACTGTTCATCTCAAACATAAGGCTAGACAAGGATGGGTGTCACCTCGAAAGGTGATGGCTCTGGGTTCATATCCTGGCTCAGCAACACCAGCTGTGTGGCCCTTCTGAGCTTCAGAGCCATCATCCGTAAAATGGTGATAAGAGTATGTCAGTCATCTGGTTGTCACCACGAAGATCCTGACATCCTTGTCATCTCTCCCAGGATACCCCACAAACACCTCATCCCTCTTCACGTCCCCCCCGCCACCAGCGTTCCTATCTCCATAAATGTCTCCACCATTGGCCCAGCTGTGCACACCAGAAACCTGGGACCCCATGGGACTCCTTCCCAACTCCCTCCCTCCAACCCAACCTTCACTCTGCAGCCCCATCCCCACCCTCTGGATACACCCTTTGTCCTGTGCCTCTCCACTCTGTTCCCCACATGGCAGCCCAGTATCACTGAGCCCTCAATCAGACGAGGTCCCTTCCCTGCTTAAAACCCTCCATCAAGCTCCTCTTAGAACAAAATGCACCCACCCTCCTAACCACAGTCCACAGATTGTGCCTGACCCAGCCCTGCCACCTGCCCTGCTACCACATCCTCTGGCTCTTTTCCTCCCACTGCATGAATTTTCTTCCAGCTCTCCAACACACCAAGGTTCCTGCAGGTGTTGAGTGCTCTTCCCCCCTCCTTGCACACCACTTCCTCCTCCTCCTCCATCTGATTATGGGATGAGACACTGCCCCTGAGAAGCCCTCCTAGAGTGCGCTGTTTCAGCAGGCCACCCCACCTCTGCATTCTCTATCATTCCCTTGCACCACTTGTCACAATTTGCAACTACACATCTGGGTTTTTTTATTTGTTTATTATCTGTCCCCACCTCTACCCCAACAAAACCTGTGAACTTCGTGAGAGAGGGGCCATGGCTACCTTGCTCCCAGTGCCTGGAACACAGTAGGTGCTCAATGAACAGGAATCCCCCCTGAGGTTCATCACTCAGGAGCAGACCAGAGAGTCTGCCCTCCCTGTTTCCCCAGCCAGTCCCAGAAGCCATATCTGGAGTCCCAGAAGAGGATGTTGGCAGGCACAGACATCAAATAGGCATGGCTTTACCTCCCTGGCTGGTGCCCACGGCTGTGGCTGTGCCAGGATGCCATGCAGACTCCCTGCAGGAGATGGTGCAGCCAGGGACTGAGCAGAGCAGAACCTACAGCAAATCACGGAAGGTGTGTGTTGTGAGAGCCCAGCACCTCCTGCTCCATCCTGGGCAGGCCTGAGGGACAGACTTCAGGGGGAGGGGGAGGGGACACCTTCTGCCCACAGATGAGCCTCAGTCTCAGAGGCAAGGCAGGGACCTGCCCTTAGACTTCACTGGTGTGGCCAAGGAGACTTATCCGTGAGGTCCAGTCCTCCTATCATGCAATCACTGAATCAATCTATACCAGGCACTAGGCACCAGGCACCACTTGGGCACTGGGGACACCAGAGTGAATAAGCCTGGCAGGGTCCCCTGAGTAACTACTGGGAAAGACGACCACACAAATGTAACTCCTTCTAGCCCACCCACACAGGGCCTCCAGGCTCCTGAATGGCGACTAGGAAAGGGGATGTATACTCTGGTGGCAGTCCAGGGCGGAGGAGGCACAAGCAGGGGCAGCTAGTCCAGACTGGGAGGGGGTGCAGGGATCCTGGAGACAGATGTCTCCCCAGGAAGGTGTCTACACTGACATGCAGTGCACTGACAGAGGCTGGGGAGGGGTGCGGTGAGAGGGAGGGTCTGGGACAGACTAGTACTAAACCCCAAGTGCCCCGTCATCCCTCCCAAGGGCCTTCTCACACAGCCCCTCCCCCCAACTCCCGACCACCAGGCCTGTGGTATGGGGAACTAGGTCTCTCTCCAGAGCTGTCCTGTCACATGCACAGCAGCCCCCCCACCCCCACCCCAAGGGAGCCACTCTGCCAGGCTCCGCAGACGTCACTGACATTTCCACATGCCGCCATCCCCTCGCCGTGGCCCACCTAACTAGTCAGTGGGGACCAAAGTGGTCCCGGCAGCCTATCAGAATGCCAAAAACTGAAAAGGTCAGGACAGCCAAAAAGCCCCATAGGAGGGTGCCTCGACTGATGGGCAACCTGAGGCCCTCCCTTCTCCCTCAACAGCTCCCCTGATACGTGCTGGCAACCTCAGGGGAGGGTGAGGCTTGAGAGGTGGCCCCAGCTGTACCCACAGCTCTGGCCTGGGCACAGCCGGGATGGGGATCAAGAAAAAGGGGAGCAACCATCCTTGTAGTCATCCCCCAAAACACGCGCACATAACTCCCTAGGCAGGGGAGGGGAGCGGGGTACAGGGAAAGAGAGCCACACCCACCCAGGGCCCCTTCCGAGCCTCTCCTGGGGAAAGGAAAGCGGCACTGATTCACTTCGCACTATGTGCCCAACACCAGGCATTCCACACTCACGGCCACAGCCCAAATTCACCACGACCCTTGAAGCAGAAACGATCCTGATCATTGTGAAACAAGCTCAGAAACATCACGGGACTTGCCCAAAGTCACACAGTCAGGAAGAGAGGGGCCTAAAATGAGGTCAGCAACGGGGCAGCAGGAGTTTCAGCCAGAACCAAAGGAAATCCCCGAAACAGGCTGGACAGAAACCTTGATTCCGGGAAGATGATCCCAGGAAGATGGGCTGGGGTCCCTTCTCAGGGCGCCACTGGGGAGGAGGACTGGGCAAGTGGCTGAGGGCAGGGGCTGGACCTATTGACCTGTGGGGTCTCACCCAGCTGCAGATTTCTGGGGCCACCAGGCAAGCTCCACCAGGCTCCAGGAGAGTGGGCTTGGGAAGAGGCTGGACAGTCCCTAACAATAGCGGGGGGGAGGCTCTGACCATCACAACACGAGCACCAATCCAAGACTGCCACCCCCAGCCCGGGCCCTCTGCAGCTCTGCTCTCTCTGTGGGAGGCTCTGACTTCCTGGGGCCACCAACAGAGATGAGAGTGCCTGGATCCCGGGAGAAAAAGGGGCCAGAGAGGATTAAATGGGGGAGAGGAGGAGATAGTCTAGTGGCCAAAGCAGCCAGTAACGAACCCTGTCCTGCAGTTTTCACAGCACCAGGCACAAGCTCGTCCAGAACCTCCATCTTGAGCAAGGTAATTACAGTTCTTCTTGTGTAATGAGATGGTTTTTAAAGGCCATTCAAAAGAAATTTCCCATAATGAGGTGAAGGGGTTTATAGTGTTACACATCAAGGCAGCTGGTAATTGGCGGGACTGGGGCTGAGTCCTGGAATGCCACCGTGGGAGTTCTGCGTCTAAAAGGTGAGACGAACAGGAGAGACTCCAAACCCTTGGAGGTAAGACAGACCCTCTGCCAGATACGCATCTGCGACACAAGCAAGCCGGTGTGCCCTGGAGAGCAGATGAGGGCATGGGGAAGACTGGAACCCTGCTGGGGCATGGGAGGCTGACAAGAGCTGGGGCTGGGCAGAGGCAGGGGAGAACCCGTAGTGGGGGGGGGGGGGGTTAGGAAGCCACAGGATGGAAGTCTGGGCTCAGGAGAAGGCAAATGAACATACTGGGTTGAACGATGTCCCCCCACATTCATGCCCACCTGGGACTTCAGAATGTGACTTTGTTTAAAACCAGGTAATTAGTAACTATTGCAGAGGTGATTAGTTAAAATGAGGTCATACTGGTTTAGGGTGGATTCTTTTTTTTTTTTTTTTAATGTTTATTTTTCAGAGAGAGAGAGAGACAGAGACAGAGCATGAGGTGGGGACGGGAAGAGAGACAAGGAGACACAGAATCTGAAGCAGGCTCCAGGCTGCGAACTGTCTGAACAGAGCCCCATGCAGGGCTCAAACTCACAAACGGTGAGATCATGATCTGAGCCGACGTCAGACGCTTAACTTACTGAGCCACCCAGGCGCCCCTGGACTAGGGTGGATTCTAATCCAACACCTGGTGTCTTTATACAAAGAGGTAAATTTCGACACACAGAAGAATGTCACGTGAAGGTGAAGGCAGAGATTGGCATGATGCATTTATGAGCCAAGGAACACCAAAGATTGCCAGCAGCCATCAGAGGCTGGAAACAAGAAGGTTCATCTTCTAGAGCCTTCAGAGGGATCGTGACCCTGCCAAAACCTTGATTTCAGATGTTCAGCCTCCAGAACCATGAGAGTATATTCCTGTTGTTTTAAGGCAGCAAGTTTGCAATAATGTGTTACAGCAGGCCCCAGGAACTTAATACAACGACCATTCCAGCAAGTGCGACTGTCCAGCAATGGAACAGGCGGCCTTCAAAAGTGGTGATCACCGCACCTCCAGGGGTGTGCAAGCACAGCCAGAAGTGTCTGCAGTTCCCCCAGTATGCTCTGAACAGCTGTTGGGGCAGGTTCACACTTAGTCCCCCATTTGACCTCACTGTATGAAATCCAAGAAACTGGACAAGACAAAGCTGTCAATTTGGAAACTGAGGCCCACAGAAGACAGATAAGCTGCACAAGGTGGCCAGTCAATGGTAACAGCAGCCCAGGAATCCTGGAATCTCGACTGCCAGTCCAGGGCTCTTTCAGGCTCACTGCCCTGAGCCTTCTGCACCCTCCCTGCCTCTAGCCTCAACTGTAGTTAGTTCACTCTCCTGGAAGGCAGAGAAAAATCCAGTCTCCCTGTCCCCAGCTGTTCCAGACTGAAAGCGCCATCAATGCTAAAAGCTTTGCCCAACTCCAACTGGACGCTTCCAAGGGACTGTTGGCCCACTGCCTCTGATGTGTGTGTTGGGGTGCAGTCACCAGATGAGGCAGATGCTACACTGGCTGACAGACCCTTCTTAGCACCTGCTGTGGGCAAAGCCCTGGGCACAGGGCTAGCGGATGGGGATAAAAACCAGGGCAAGGCAGGACCCTGTATCTCCTTGGGGACCCAGGGTCTATGCAGGTCAGCCCAACCAGCGAGACCCACAGGGTGTCCCAAGCCCAAGTGTGACCTCTGGCTGGGCATCCGAGGCCCCCTCCTAGGGCTTTCTCAGGATGAACCCAACCTGGAAAGAGAAGGAAGGGAGGAGAGAGCGTGGCCAAGAGAGAACAATGGTTCCTCTGCCTTGCCTGGCTCCTTCCAGGCCTCTGGGCCCCGCGAGGCAGGGCTGTCCCTCATCCCCACCTGTGCCTGGCACTCCTGTCTGCCCCAGGAGCTAGAGAACTGAGTGGAGGCCCCCAGCTCTGGCACCAAATGAGCATGAACGCAGCCAAGCTCGCCAGCCAGGGCAGCCCGGCTCTAAATGCTGGTTAATTGCTGCTAGGCGGCAGAGGGACGCAGAGAAGCGGGCTTTGAAGTCACCCGGTGTGACTTGTCCAGTGGGAACAATGGGCCACCCAGCCGGTGGAGAGTCAGGGCTCCTTCTAATTAGGTGCTGCTTTGAACACGGAGGCATCAGATTAATGAGGCTGACAGCGCTCAGTTTCACTGCATGGCGGGCTGCCTCTGTTCTCTCATCGCAGTTTGATGCCAAAACCTTGTTCCCTAAATCAAAGGTTCTCCTGAAACTCTGCTTTCTGACGCACCTTGGGTTTCTGCTGGGCATCCCTGCCAGGGAGCTGAAAGCCTTCACCTCCATTCCATCGCTCCCAGCCCCAGCTTTTGTTACTCTGAAGAAGACTTCACAGGGCTGTGACACCCCACCAGCCCCCCCGCGGGGGGGTGGGGGGCGGGGAGCGGAGCGAGGGGTGCCGATAGCCCCAGTGCAGAGTTTGCCTGCTCGAGGTCACACGGCAGCTGGCCAATTGCACCCTGGGGCCCATGCCCCTCTGCCTGCAGGCCCTCTGTCGCACCTCTTGGCGGCTGCAGCCGTGCTGGGCCGCGGAGGATCCACTGGCCACTTTCCCACTGTTGGCATCTGTTCACGAGCCTCCGGGGCATCTGGTTCACCCGACTTTGGAGAAGATTGAGATGTCTCAGGAGCCAGCACGCACAGCCTTGTCTTCCCGCCTCTTCTGCTCTAGCGGGATACCCTGCCCTCCCAAGCCCCTCTCCGGGCCTTTGCTCACATGGCTCCCCTCCCCCACCCACCCCCAGTGACCTCTCTCGCCTCCACTTTGCTAAGCTTCACACCCCCCTTCAAAACCCAGCTCCTTCACCACTACAGTCACCAGACTTTTCTTTCCTTCTCTGAGATCCTCCAGCCCTCAAATTTGTCTCCTTGAGCAATTGTTTCTTGACCTGTATTCCATTTGTTTAATGTTCCTACCTTTGCTCATTATTTTGTCCTGTCTCCCCTGTAAGACTGTGGCACAGGGACAGGAATGGCATCTGTGTCATTTCTGTGTTCCCCACGGTGAAGACTGGCTGATAATAAAGACGCTACCCTCCGTCGGCACTCCAGGAGACACGGGGTGAGAAGATGCCATCCTGCCCTCGGTTTCCCCATCTGCCAAGTGGGAATGAGGCCCTCATCCTGCTTCTTCCATGAGGCTGCTGGAGCATCCAGGATGACGCTGCACAGAAACTCGTGTTCTGGGGGAGGCATGGCAGTGTGGTGGGTGGGGGTGCCCCTGGGGCAGGGGGACAGGCCCTGGCAGGGAGGCTGGGACCACCGGGGCTTGAACAAGTCAATTCCTCTCTCTGAGCCTCAATTTCCTTATATGCAGAAAGGTTGGCCCCATGATTCACAAGATGCTTCCATGTTATCAGCCACAGTGGCAGCATCGGTGTCTTCATGTTGCTCAGCCTCGCCGCATCATTGAGCACAGCTGACTTCCTCTTTCCTTTTGGAACCCCTTTTGGCTTCAGAGATGCCACACCACCCTGGTTTTCCTTGCTCTCCCTGGGCACGCCCTGTCAGCCTCTTGTGCTGCCTCCCTCCCCTCTGGGCTCTCCACGCTGGCAAGCCCAGGGTCAGGCCTTGGCCCTCTCCAGCCACCATCTGCACCTCTTCCTAAGCAATCTGCACTATGTCTATATACACCGCCTAGAGCTGGTGACTCCCACATCTCCGTCCCCCCAACCCTCTCCCTGAGCTCCAGGCTTATGAACCCAACCGCCAATGGACATCTCTGCTTCAGGAGGTTGTCACAAATAAACTCCTGCCTGACTCCCAGTCCCAAATGTCCAATGGTCCTCCCCTTTGCAGAAAATGGCCATAGTGGCTTAAGTAAGGAACCAAGGGGGCCTCCTTACCTCCCTCCCAACTCTACCCTTACCCCCAGTTCTGCCTCCATCATGGGTCTAGAATCCTCTGCCTCTGTCACCATGGCTACCATACAGGCCCCAGCCTCCATCACTTCTACCTTACCCTACCTACCTTCCCCTCTTGGCCCCTCCAGCAGCCAGAGGGAGCTTTTATTTATTTATTTTTTTTTACACTTGATCTTAGCCAAAAGGCCAAGAAGCGATGGGAGCTTTTATTTTTTTTAATGTTTATTTATTTATATTGAGAGAGGAAAAAAAAAAAAAGCACAAGCAGGGGAGGGGCAGAGAGAGAGAGGGAGAGAGAGGATCCCAAGCAAGTTCCACACTGTCAGCACAGACCCCAAAGCGGGGCTTGATCCCATGCACCGTGAGATCAAGACCTTGGCTGAGATCCAGAGTCAGATGTCTAAGCCACTGAGCCAGCCAGACACCCAAGAGAGAGCTTTTAAGAGCATAAATCAGATCAGTCACCCTGCCTGACCATCTGCTGAACCCATCAGTCATTGGTCACTGGCCCTTGGGAAACATCACGGCTCCTCCCCCATGGCCCCAGAGTCCCACGCAAATGCCCTCATTGGGGGCCCCTCCCCGGCCATACAACCTCCTCTTCCCCACTTAGCATCCTGGCTCAGGTGCCCCCTCACCTGACAGAGGGCTGGGCCTCATCTCACAGGCATCCCATTCATCCCATCACTGCACCATTAGCAACTTCGAATTCCCTGTTTGCCTTTAATTTCTTGGTGTCTGCCTTGCCCCACCAGCCTGAGGGAGCCTGCGCAGTCAGTGCCTGGCACACAGTAGGTGTTTGATAATGCTTGCTGAGTGGATGGACAGGATCTCCCTGGTCTCCCCCCTCCCCCAGCAGCATCCTCTCCCCCCACCGCCGAGGCTGGCTCGCCTGTGCACGGGGGAGGGTGTGCATGTCTATAAATACCCACACACTCCACTCTCCCCCAAACAGTAACTGATACCCAGATGACTCGACGACATGATGGTTTCCCACGTCTCGCTGGGAGCTGCTTCCAGTGATAAAAGTTTGCTGTTTTATGGACCCAAGAAGACATCAGCCGTAATGTGCTAAAATTATAACCTAGTGGAGTCATCTGCTTCAATACTCTGGAAATCAAATACTCGGCGCTGAGCTCTTTTCTGGATTGCCCTGGATGCCTCCGGTGGGCCTGGCTGTCTGAGACACCGAAGTCCCAGGGCTGGGCACTGGAGCTTGGCTCAGCCCACTCTGCAGGGTGACTGTGTCACGGGTGGGATGCGGCAATGCCACGCATCGTGTCCAGCACGCTGCAGGCGCTCGATATGGGGCATCTTCCATTCCTGTCGCACATCCGTGGGGCACTGGGAGGAACTGGTGCAGCCTACTCCGCGTGGGCCCGTCAGGCAGCATCAGGACCAGGCAGGGAGTGGAGGAGGGGCATGGGGGCGGAAGAAGGCTGTGTTTTGGCAACCAGATTTTGGCTTAGCCTGAATATCACTGTCAGGAGGAGTGGAATCATACGAAGATGGCATGAACCGCCCTGGAAGTAAGCTCCCATCACCAGAGGAGTCCAGCAGGAACAGGACATTGTAGGGGGTTTGGACTGTCCTTCTCCAGGCTCACAGGGCTGGGACTTGGGTGACCAGTTGAGTACAGCTTCGGGGCCACACAGACACGAGTTCAAACCTCATCTCTGCCACTGACACCTTGGGTGACCCTGAGCAAGTCACGTAGTAGTGCTTAGATACAGTTTCTTCATCTCCACGGAGTTAACAAAGTGTCTGCATACAGTAGGTGCCTACTGAATGTTAGGCTGTCCCCTCCCTGCTTCCCTCTGACTCAATGTAAACACCTCCACTGGGGCCTTGGCACTCTTTAAATATCCTTCCTGCCCTTCCCTAACAGGTGCCCAGGTCTACCCTCCTCTCCATCTGAGGCCTAGTGCCGGTGTTACCTCCTCCAGGAAGCCCTGGCTGCTCTGATAGACACTGGCCGCCTCCTCACTTGCAGACTGTGTACACACCAGGTGCTAGAGGCTGGTGGGTCTGGGTATGTGTAACTGCTGTACCTCTGGTGTCTTATGGTCAGTAGGTTTGGGAAGGGGAGCATGCTGTGTGAGTGTGCGTGCGTGCGTGCGTGTGTGTGTGTGTGTGTGTGTGTTACAATAACGACAGCAAACACATTGCACTTACTCTGTACCAAGCACCTTACAGGCAACTAACTCATTTATTCCGCACCAAAAAAGTTATGAGGGAGGCACTATTCTTATCTCTGTTTTATAGGTAGAGGAACTGAGGCCCAGATAGGTTAAGTGACTTATCCAAGGACACATGGCAATAAGTGGCAAAGCCAGATTTGCACCCAGGCAGTGTGGTTCCAGAGTCAGTGCTCCTAACCTGGACCTGTAGCGCTCAGCCTGTCATTTCAGACACGGCTCTCCACTGCACGCCCCTTAGCAAGTCCCGCAGGGGGCCAGGAGTCACCCTAGGCGAACAGCAGTGGTGGCCCCATGACCCTGGAGATTAAAACACATGAAGACATACACACACATGCTCAGGCAGGCATTAGCAAACATAGGGAGACTCGCGCACACAAGAGGAGCGAAAAGCCGTCTCTCTCGGTCCCGCTGCCTGAGAGTCTGTCACCTCTCCTCTCCCCAGGCCACCACGGGCAGGGGAGTAAAAGGCACCTCAAGTGTGGCTCACCACTGCTGGTGTGCCCATGTGGTGGGATCTCTTTGCATAGGTGGTGACCTGGTGGCTCAGGAATGGCTGGACACTCCTTGGGGGTCACGTAGCAAGTCCAGGCCTGGGAAGTTCCCAGCAGATGCCTCCTCACGCCCCCCCCCCATTATCCCCCCCCCATTATCCAGATGTCTGGAGATGTCCAGACATCTCCTCTATTCCGACTTGCTTTGAGCAGGACGGAAATAAACAGAGATGAAGAGAAAGAGGGGAGAGAAGGCCGAGGAGGAAAGGGACCCAGGAGAAGTGACAGAGGGGGAAGCAGCTGGGGTGTGCAGTGGCACCGAGCACCCCCGCTTCCTGCTCACCAGCCCCCTCCCCCCCGCTGACCCCCCTTGCTGCCAAGGAAGCTGCCTCAAGAGGAGTGCAGCAAGGCAGGGGTTAACTCTCTGCCGTGGAGCAGAAAATGAGGTTCCAGTTATTAGTTGATTTATTGCTCTGTCCTCAATCTACGCTCAGGTCCTGGAAGGAAATGTTCCACTCGAAAGCATTAAGCGTCTTCAAAGAGCAGAGGCATTAAAAATTGAAATCATAAAACAGACACGTAAATACGATGGAGGTGAGAGGGGGGAGCCCCCTAGGCAGGCTGAGGTGGGAGTGGCAGGCCCAGATCCCAGCCCGCCCGTGGGGCCTCTGCTGGCATGCAGGAACCAACTGTGTCTACTGAGGCAAGGGGGTGTTCCCGGCCCAGAAGCATCGTGCGCAGTTCCTGAAACCCCCCCCCCCCCCATTAGCACACCACATCTTAGGGGTCGGAATTGCTCTGTCTTTGAAAACACTTCCCTCCTGGTAGAGGGTTAGGAGCTCAGCCCCCGAGCGGGTCAGATAATGGGGGCAGAGAGGTGGGGAAGGGAGGCAGGGGGGCCAAAGAGCTGAGCCGACTTCGACCTTGCCCGTGTGTTGGCGGGAAGGGGGAGGGGCAGCCCTGGAAGCCTGGGGTGGGGGCAGCCCCTTCTGTGCCAGGGCCGAGGCTGCTCTGCAGGGGAGGGGGCCCCAGGTCCTTCTCAAAACTACTCAGTCCCCGCTGCACACCTGGGTTTGGTTCAGCCGTGTGGGCAAGTGCCTACCCCCCAGCCACCGGCCACGGCCCAGAGCGGGGTGGACAAGGAGGGTCCCTGCTCTGTCCTCAGCACATCCGGTCGGTAGAGTCATGGAACGAGTCATACAGCCCATGCTCTCTCCATACAAGGGCTTGGGGCCCAGCAAACTGGGAGTGGGACCCAGAAGCCAGCACTCAAGGGGACGCTCACTAGCACCCAGAGAGATGGTACCATCTTTCCTAAGTGGGCTGGCTCCCAGCACGAACCAGAGCTCACACCTCCAACTTGTCACCACCTGCCTAGGGAGCCACCCTCTTCCAGGGCCTAAGGAGGGGGCAGGGCTGGCTACCTCCCTCAGCTGCACACACAGACCTACATGGAAGACACACACGTGTAAAGATGTTGGGGCAGAACTGCAAGGGTGCTGCATCCCAGACACACACACGTTAAATAGCCGCACGGACACACACTCGTGAGCCTGGGTGCGTGTCCACACGCAACCACATGTGCCCGTGTGCGTGCACAGGCATCTGTCAACACTCACACGCATGCATACATGTGTGCACACCTGTGTGAGCGCCCACACCCACATGCACAAGCAAGCCTCTGGACCCCAATACCAGGTCTCAAAGATGCTAGCCAGGAGCCAGTCGGCAGGGTTCTCATGAGAAAGGGCCAGGCGTCTAGGGAGCTACCAGCATCACCTCCTCTGGCAGTGGGGACACCTCAGCCTCGGTCCCTTGGCCTTGGCCACCTTTATAATCCCCTGAGGTGAGGGTTCTGGGCCTTCCCCAGTCCCTTGCCCCAGGCTGTGTGACCTTGGACAAGCCTCCACCCCTCCTGGCCCACATACTCTGTGGGCTACAGGGCCTACCTGACTGCAACCAGGCCACAGATTCAAGAAGCCCCTTGGCTTATTTCCTCATTTCTAGCAGCAAGAGAGGCTAGGACTGAGCTGGGTGTGGAGGGGAGAAGGGAGATGGACAAGGCCCCAGCCTGTTTGGGACGGGGCCTGGGTTGGCATGAATAGAACAGGAAGGGCAAGAACAGGAGAACAGGAGGCTTCTCACTGAGGAGCATGGCCAAGAGGGTGGCAGCGACAAAGACCTGGGGAGAGGAATCCGGCAGAGAGCTGGGGCCCCAGGGTGCAGGGACAGGCTGTCCCTATATAACCCCTCCTCACTGCCTCCTTGAGAGAGTCAGCCCCCAGCTTTGTCTGAGCCCCTCAGGGCTGTGACTCCAGACTGAGCAGCAACCAGAACTGGGATGGTTGGATGTGAAGTGGTGGAGAAGCCCACAGTCTCCTTCCAGCACTTAGGCCGCTCCCACTGGGGGCCTCTGTGACCCCATCTGCACTCAGTCCTTTCGGGAGAAGGGGATGGTGGTCAGCTGAGATGTCCCCCACTTCTCTGGGGCCTAAACGCTCTTCTCCATACAAGAGCATCCCACCAATTCCCATGGGCCTTGGCAGACCACAGAGTCACAGGGCACCTCTCTGAGACCAGAGTTTAAACACTCAGACACCCCCAGGTGAGGCTGCAGTGAAAATGGGGAGGGGGCGGACAGGTAAGATCCACGGGAGCAGCCACTGCTCTGTGCCCCCCAGAGCTCCTCGTGGGTCGTAGGGTCTGGGCTTCCGACTTTTCAAGAGACACCAAAAGCCTCATTTTCATGGGAAACTGCCCAATCGTTCCAAAAATCTGTGGACTGCGCATTTCGCCACACTCTGTAGCTGGAATATACACTTTCGCACACACGTGCATGTATCCAGACGCTCACACTTGTACATACACACACTCATATTCTCACATATACATACACACTTAAACACCTAAACACACAAATACTCCCGTATCCTCACACTTACACACAGACGCATAAACCCTCATACACGTACACTCGCACAAACACAGTCACGTATATGTACTTATACACACACATGTGCTCACACCTGCGCACACACACACGCCCCCACACATACACATACTCACATACGCCTGTGGGGCAGGTTCTGCCTCTGAGCCACCATTTGGGACCTCTGACCTAGGCAGAGACGAGGAATCAAGGCTGAGAGGCAGGGAGGCTCAGCGTCAGTGGACAAGCCAGGCCCAGAACTCAAATTTCTGCCATCAAGGCCCCGGCTCTCATCCCATAGCTCAGCTCCCTCCGGAATAGGAGACAGGTGTCACCCCATCCTCCCTGTTCCTAACTGCCCTCCCTCCCTCGGCCCCTCCTTTGCTGCATGTCCCTGCCCTGCACATCCACAGCCACCCCCACTTTATTAAGGACTCCCCTTCTGCTTACCCCAGCGGCCCCTCCTCCTTCCCCCTGTCCCGACCCTCCACCCACCAAGCCCAGGGCAGTAGGGGGGGGGGAACGTCCCCCCAGCTCTAGAACCACTTCCGGCCTGGGCACCCTCTTTACCCCATGTAACTTTTCTTAATTGGGAGCTCATTAATTATCCCCATGTTTTCCAGAGCAAATAAACAGCAATTAGAGAAATAAGTGGTATTTTTATTCTCCAGCAGACTCAGCAGCACGATGCCCCATCCCCGCCCGCTACGGCCAGTCCAGCCGCCTGCCCCCTCTCCCTGCATCCATCCCCACATGTGTGTGAGCCAAGTGCCTGCCACCAGGCCACCCCGGCAGCAGGTCGCCTCTTGGAATCTGCGTGAAGAGCCATAAATTGCTGAGAAAGGACCTCCTTCCCGGTGCAACAGAAGGTTAGAGTGTTTAAAGAGAGCAGTGGAACTGTTTTTATTAATCAGAACTGCTATAAAGAAAGCATTTTAATTAACATAATTATCCCGATTGAGAAAAGCAGTCCTTACCCCATAGATACTTTTCAGACTAAAGATGCAAGCTGTCACAATCAGTCATAATTAAGGAAAGCGAGCTATTTTTTTTTTTTTTCTCTTGCTCCCTTCCCCTCTCGTGCGCCCGCTCTTCCCTGGGTTAGATCTCAGAACGGAGACAAGGCAGATGTTATACCCTGAACCAGCTCATGCTCTCACACCCCAGCTGCTTCTAGAGAAATGCTCTAGAGCTGCATTTCTAAGAGGGAGCTCCGCCCAGGCCGGAGGGCCCCACGCTACCACCCCCTCCCACGCCCGGCCTCGGCAGGGCCTCCCCAACCTCCTAGAGAAGGAAGGGAACCCCTCTCAGAACAGCACCCACCTCATGCCCCACCCCTCCCCCCTCTCCGGAACACTTGCGGGGACTTTCCTGGGTCAGCAGGCCTAGGGGGAATAATGGGGGAGAACAGGCAGGGAGAACAGAACTGGTCCAAACCCCCAGTCCCTCCTACCAGGATGCACATGTTTTTACCCCCATCTACCTCCCCAGTCCACTCTTGACTCACCTTCAGGCAGATATCTGTGCATACCATAAATCTAAATGTATCACCATTCCCATCTCCATCCCAGCTTAAAACCCTTCATAGGCCTCACAGAGGCCTGGCCCAGCCCCATTCAGCCACACCTCCCAGAGCTTGCTCCACACCAGCCACATTGCCTTTCCTCATCCCCTTGAGCTTCTACCGCAGGACCTTTGTACATGCTATTCCCTCTGCCTGATGCCTCCTGCTCTCTTGGCTCGTCCATTCACCCCACAGCACTCAGCTCAGGGGTTACCTCCTCAGAGAAACCCTCCTCGACCTCCCTGACATGGTTGATCTCCTCTTAAATCCTCTTCCGGCGCCACATACCCAGCCCTCGGTAGTGTAGACACAGCAGCCTTATGACATTGCCGTGGTTCTTTATTTAGCTTTAGCCTCCTGCGCTCAATTACTAGCTCCACGAAGCAGCCGGAGATCTTATTTTTGTTTGTGTGTTTGATCGTTTGATTGCACTTTTTGTTCACTGCTGTATCCCCAGTGCCCATCACAGTGCTTGGCTCTTGGTAAGCACTTAAGAAACGGTCATGGAAAGAAAGAAGGAAGAGCGTGAGGAGGGAGCCCAGGACACTCTCATAGGAGTGAGTGTCCTGGCCCCGCGTCTGCTAAGGGCTGGAGGAAGTGAGGATGTCCCACCAAAGTGGGAAACTCTCCACTCCCCTCATCCCACCAGGGCATCATTTGGCTACCCATTTTACAGATATGGCCCCTGAGAGAGGCAGGATGTGCCTAAGGTTACAGTGAACTTATGCAGAATCTGGGCCTGCCCCAGGTCTTGAGAATGTCTGTTTTGCAGCGGGATGAGAAGGGAGGAGAACCCTTTGTGGGTTCAGTGTCCCCCTTGGGTTTGGGGGTGCCAAGAGCTGCTGGGGGGCAGCTCTCAGGATATGTGACCTTGGACCTTGCATCCCCCACCTCAGACCTCAGCTTTTCCATCTGCAAAGTGGGCTGCCTGGAACAGGTAACTTTCTCTGCCCTCCTCCCACACCCCCTACTGTACCCCGCCCTGACATCTAACACCCCCCAAACTGCAGACCTCCCTCCTCCTCCCCCTGCAGAGCTGGAGATGCTGACAAATGAACCTGCTCATCAAGTAACTGCCACCCTCCAAGCCCACCCAGGGAGGTGAAGCTGAGTGCTGGCTGCTCCCCCCACCAGCACCTGCAGGGTGACATGTGCGTAGGTGACACCATGGACATATTTTAACCCGACATGCTGCAGTTTCCTCCCTGAAAAGGTGCTTATTTTTTAGTACATCTTAAATAGGAGCCACAAAGTGTGTTGTCAGCGCTTTTTAAATGGCTTGTTAATGCCCCCGTAAAGCTCAGTGCTGGCCAGAGGAGACAGCTCACTCTTGGCCCCGTGCGGCCTGGACACCCTTGCAGCCTGCACTCAGAGCACAAACTCAGGCTGAGCCTCTGGCTGGACTCCATTGCCAGAAGGCCTGGGGACTAGACATTCCCTAACAAAAAATATGCCCAGAGCCCCACATGGGGCAAGGCTTGGCCATGCTTTGGCGATGGCAAGGGAAAAAAGAATGAGCGTTGGCTTTTCTTGGTAGTCAGGTGTCCCAAGTTCAAATCCCTTCTTAACCATCAGCTGTGTGACCTCGGGCCAGTGACTAAACCTCCCTGTGCCTCAAGTTTCCTTATCTATAAAATGGCAATGCTACCTACCTCAGGGCTATTTTGAAGAGTGAATCAGGTAACAAGTACCAAGTACTAGGTAACACTTGATTTTTAAGGTGTGGTAATGGCATTATGGTTACGTTTTTTAAAGGGTCCTTTCCTTTCAGAGCTGTACAACACTAAAACACTGATGGATAAAATTTTACAATGTCAAAATAACCCAGGGGTGGTGGGGAGCGGGTAGGCATAGAGGAAACAGGTCTGGTCATGAGTTTATGCTTATTGATGGGAATAGGGGGTTCAATAGACCTGTCTCCACTTTCGTGTAGGTTGACATTTTCACACTGACCCACCACACAGACCCCAGTGGGTATTCATTAAACCCAGAGGTGCACTCTCCTAGCCACAGAAGCCTCTGGTGGTAAGATTCAGAGACAGGCCTCAGCAAGACACTGAAAAGCACTAGTAAGAAATATTAGGGGGCTGAGCCTTCAGAGAAGTCCCCCAAAGGCTCACACAGTCCACAGAAGGGGGCCAGGCAGGTGGGGACCCCTTATAACCTGGACACTTGGGAGCCCAGAGGAGTCAGGCAGCCTCTGTTTCAGACGGCTTCAGCTGTGTGACCCTTGGACCACAGCTTTCCTTCTCTGAGCTCCACGTTCCTGTCAAAATGGGAATGGCAACACCCCCCTCCTCTGCCCCCCCCCCCACATGGCTCATACAGTGGGAGCCTGGCCTGAGGCAGGTGCTTAATCACCCTTAGACTCACCCCCCCTTCCTCGGCAAATTTAAACATAACCTCAGTCATCCACTAGCACTGTGATGGGCAGGCAGATCTCTGTGCTGGACACTGGGATGCAGACCTGATAAGACCCATCCCTGTCCTCGGGAACGTCCCAGGGAAAAGGCCTTTATTAAACTACCCTGTACCCAGTAAAGCCACAGGAAATGGGGCTGAGAAAACTTGGGGCCTTGGGAAAAGAGGGACTCATGGCCTAGATGAAGGTGAGGCTAATAATAATGACAATGACGAGGCTACGGGGGCTGACTTACTGAGTTGCTTTTGCCATGCCTGGAATGTGTCACAGGCTTTACCTGTACCTCTCTTCAGTCCTCACCACCGCCTACTGGGTAAGTGGCATTGCTGTCCCCTGAGTAGTTGAGGAAACTGAGGCTCAGGGAGAAGATGCTGCAGCAAGTGAATGCAGAGCCAAGTCCTGAACTCAGCAACCCCCGCCTCCTGCCCAAGGCCCAGCAGGGTGTGGAGATGCTGGGCTGTGCCTGAGAATCCTGCTGAAGCAAGCCCTCTCCAGGCCTCAGTTTCTTCACCTGTGAAATGGGGGCAGCAAGCCCCTAGCCCCACCCGGTGTGCACCAGAGAAAGGTGGCACGGGTAGCGGAGGAGGCAACATCCCGAAGGTTCCAAATGGAGCCGAGGCGGCTGTGAGGTAAGTTGGGGCGCGGGGGCGGGAGGCGAGAGAACGAGACAGATCTCTCAGGCTGGGGCTCAGGCGCTGTGATATTTTCCCCGGGTTATATTTATAGATGGACTACTTTCTCTCCCCTCCCCCTGCCTCAGTAGGAGGAAGAACACAGAAATAGCTGGGTGTGCGTGTCTGAGCAGCTATATATAGTGGGCACAAACCCTGTTACCCAGGGCTTCTCCCACTCCCTGCCCCCTGGAGCAGGAGCTGAGAGGGAATGGGGGGAGTGGGATGGGGGCCTTCCTCTTGCCCAATTGCCACAGGGTCAGCTCAGCTCCACCGGCCTCCTCCAGGCACCCCCCTCACCCCTGCACATGCGTGTGTGCACACATGTACAGCCAGACACGCATCACCGATGGTGGCCTACATGGACCCAAGTCTCAGGGGGTGATGGAGAAGGCCCAGAGCAACCGACAAGTCCTGCTCAGACAAAGTCCCACCTCTCTGAGCTCAGTTTCCTCATCTGTAAAGTAGGGAGAAGGTCTGCACCTACTTCATGGGTGATTGTGAGGATGAGGTATCATGAAGCACATGAAGTCCCCATTCCATAATAAGGAAGAGATCCACGAGCTCCCAGGACAGGAAGTACCCCTGGAGTCTCCTACCATCTCCCTTGGCCAGAGCTCTCATGGCCAGGGGCTCGTCCATTTCCCCCAACATCCCACCCTGGCAGGTCTCCACGAAGCTCACACCCAGTCCATGGCAAGGGGCTGCTCCCCAGGTGGCAGGTGGACCCTGTTACCACGCACCCTGGAGAGCCTGAGAATAAATAAGGCCTGGCCTCCGTCCTACCCTCCACTCGTCACACAAGGTGTGGCAGGAGTATTTAACCCCATACTCCACCCTCTCCAGACATGGTGGGGCTTCCTCCTGGGCGTTTGAAGCTGGTTTGGATATGCCCAGTCTGGAGGCAGGTCTAAATGAGATTTGCTGGGGGCACCTGGGTGGCTCAGTTGGTTAAGCGTCCAACTTTGGCTCAGGTCACGATCTTGTGGCTCGTGGGTTCCAGCCCTGCAGCAGGCTCTTTGCCAACAGCTCAGAGCCTGGAGCCTGCTTCGGATTCTGTGTCTCCCTCTCTCGCTGCTCCTCCCCCGCTCACACTCTGTCTCTCTCTCTCAAAAATAAATAAACATTAAAAAAAAAAAAAAGTTTAAATGAGATTTGCTGGTTTTCTACCCCAGGACATAAGTAGGACCAAGAGTGCTGGATGGGAAATTGCAGCGCCTGGAGTCTGAGTCCCGGATCAGCCATTCAGTTTCACCCTATAGGATGCAATGTTCTCTGGGACCTTTCAGGCACCCAATCCAGGACTCTGAGCATGACTGACTCCCCACAGAAGGATGTACATCCATCATCTTTTTTAACCTTCAAAATTTCCCTATGAGAAGGAAACAACAGTCATTTTACAGATGAAGAAACTGAGGCCCAGGAAGGGATAAAGGCCTGTCCAGGTCTCACAGAAAGCTAGCGGCAGAGCCTGTCAGCTCTCGGGCTCTACATGCAGCCCCCGTCAGAGGTGCAGCCTGCACCTGCCAGGCCTGGGAAAGCCAGAACATCTGGGAGGCCTGTGTTGAACAAGCGGCCCATAACATCCCTGAACAAGTGACAGTGGGCCGGTGAGAGAGGTGTGCGAGCCGGCCACAGGACAGCTCTGTCGCTGAGTGTGTGTGGGAGCGGCCACCCGGTCCCCACTCCTGTGCCCGTTCCCTGGCCATTGAGTTTTTGTGTCCAAGTGCAAAACTTCCTATTTCTAGCTCTAAACTTGCATTTGGTGTAGTGGGTGGTAGCCCAGAGCTTCCATCAGCTGAGCACCCAAGGCGAGAACCGCCTCTTGCTGCCCAAAGTGGGACTCTGTGCCCTCATCTAAGCCATGAGAAGATTGGGACATGATGGGCCAGGGCTCTAAGGTACCCTGAGTGTGACCTTCTTCCCACCTCCCAGTGTTGCTGTTGACTCTTTGGGCATGGAGTCCTTCTGAGTGGACAGCCATCGGGTATCCACGTCTGCCCCATCACAGGACTCCTGATCCCACCCTGAGGCCCCGGCAGCCGTGGAGAAGGATGGCACAGAGGCCGGCATCCCCGTGGTGGCTGACACCATTCCAGTGGGGCTGCAGGCCCCTGCCCAGACCTGGCCCAGGTGCAGCAGTGCTCAAAGAAGGGAGGAGGAAGAGCTCGGGTTCAGGGCAACAGCCATCCCCCAGGAGGAAAGTACGTGGACCCTGATCTCCGTAGACTCAGATACACGGATATGCCCGAGACAAAGCGAACTTGCAGTTGCTCTGACCTATGTTCGGTTTCTGATAACTAATGCAAAAAATGAAGCTGGACCCTTCTCTTACAGCATACACAAACATTGACTCAAAATGGATTAAAGATCTAAACATAAGATCTAAAACTATACACCTCATAGAAGAAACACAGGGGAAAAGCTTCATGACGTTGGATTTGGCAATGCTTTCTTGGATAGAACACCAAAAGCACATGCATCAAAATCAAAATTAGGCAAATGGAACTATTGTCATACTTAAAAACTTCCACACGTTGGGGCGCTGGGTGGCTCAAGTCAGTTGAGTGTCCGGCTCTTGGTTTCAGTTCAGGTCATGAACTCACAGTTCATGGGTTCGAGCCCCGCAGTGGGTTCCACACTGACAGCAGACAGCCTGCTTTGGATTCTCTTTCTCCCTCTCTCTGCCTCTCCCCCACTCACTCGCTTTCTCTCTCTCGCTCACTCTCTCTCTCAAAATAAATAAATAAACTTTAAAAACTTGTTAATTAAAAAAAAAAAATCCCACACATCAAAGGAAACAGTCAACAGAGTGAAAAGACTACCTGCGGAAGGAGAGAAAGTATTTGCAAACTCCATATTGAATAAGGGTTAATATCCAGAATATACAAAGAATTCCCGGGACTCAACACCAAAAACTGAATAATCTGATCAAAAATGGGCAAAGGACTTGAGTACACATTTCTCCAAAGAAGACATACAAATGGGGGGAAAGGAGGAGGCCTCTCAAACTACATCACTTCAGAAAGGACCCCTAGGTCAGGGCTGTGTCTTCTCCCTGGGCCCCCTCCCTGACCAACTGCTAGCAGAGATGGTGGCTGGCTAGTCCCTTACCCTCCCATCCAGCCAGGCCTGGTGGTGGCAGATTCTGCCCAGTGCAGATATTTCTGGTGTCTCCTCTCCCGCTGCCCTGCAATGTGATTAACAGTCAGCCTTCCAGGAGCCCATTCCTCACGGACGCACCACATGCTCACCAGCCCAGAGCAGGGGGGCGGCACCAAGGTCCAAGTCTCGGCCCCCACAGCCTGCCCAGTTCCCAGCCAGACTGAGACCAAAGCCTCGCTGAGGGCTGGGGCCCAAGTGATGGCCCCCCTGGAAGAAGGCGTTTTGCAGCCCTAACCACATCGTTCCTGTCTGTTCCTTCAGCCTCCAGGGAGGGGCCTCGACGGGAAGCTCCAGCTTCAAGATCAGATGGGATCCCACCTCATCCTCTCCCTCCCAGCTGTGCGACCTCGGGCAGGCCTCATCCTCCCTGAGACCCTAGTCCTTCATCTGTAATATGGGTGTCACGTTTCTCCCTCGCCAGTCCTGGGAAGAAGCCGAGGAGATAACATGTGTCAAATGCTTGGAATGTAATGGAAGCATAATAAAAGGTGGGCCCCTTCCCTTCCTTTTGAATCTGGCTGTCTGGGTTCAAATCTCCGCTACGCCACTTAAGGGCTGTGTTACCTTGGGCAAGTTACTTAGCCACTCTGTTTCGGTTTCCTCTGTAGAAATAGACTCAGGGGTTGTGGTGAGGATTCAATAAATAAAGATTTGTAAAATGCCTGGAACAGCGCCTGGCATGCAGCCGGCACGATGAAAGCATCAACTGGGCTTGCTCTTGGTATGTCGTTGGTGTCCTATTTCATGGGGCTGTTCTGAGGTCTGGACTTGGCCAAATATACGCACAGATTCTGCACGCTGAAGAACCCACCCCTGTGGTTCCTGAAAGTACATTCTTTTTAACCCTCCTTCCCTGCAAGGCTTTATGGAGCCCCCACTCCTCTGGGAATCCAGGCAGCACTGGAGGGAGCAGGAGAGACTCCATCCTGTCTTTGAGTAGCTCGGGAGACAGTGGGGAGAAGAGGGGAGGTTGGCACCTCCAGCAAGCACCCAGACCAATGAACACCTGCAGAACTGGACCACAGGAGGCTGTGCAGAAAAGCCCCAAGGGCTGAGCTGGGCTCAGGGCTGAGAGTTGGGAGGCCAGGCACAGGGAGCTGTGGCCCAGGCAATGGAGAGACACTGAGGGTTCTTGAGGAGAGGAACAGAGCAGCAGAGCTGGCCTCAGGCCCTGCCCTGCAGGTGTACAGGTGCAGCTGGACAGGAGACTCTGAGGGGAGTGGGGGCTGAGGACCTGGCTGGGGCACAAGCATCAGGGGCTATGGCCCAGGGCTGACCCCACGTGGTCCTTGCTCTATGCCCCAGATCCAGCATCTAACGCCCATTCCCTAAATCCTGGGCTTCTGTGGGATGCAGGGATGCCTGCAGAGAGGCAGTCCCCACCTTGCCAGCCAAGACCTTGAGGAAAGAGCACTATACATCTCCTGTCTCGTGTGGCCAGACAGGCCTGGGTTCAAAGCTGGCTCCTCCCAGCTATGTGGCCCTGGGCAAGCTGTTCAGTCTCAGTGAGCCCTGGGCTTCTCCAGGCACACCCACAGGATACAGTTAAGAAGAAAGTGCCGGAGTTAGAACACCTGGCACACAGCAAAGTACTCAAAACTCCCATCCGGGCCTCAGTTTCCACATCTGTAAAATGAACATTGAAAGAGATGATCTGTGAGAGCCCTTTCGCACCAGACTACATCTCTGGGTCTGGCTCAGCACTGCCGTTGGGGGTGGGGGATCGTAACAAGATCAGGCCTGCTTCACTACTCACCAAATTCCGCCTCCCTCGGCCCAGGTGCCAAGTGCAAATGACACGGTGACACTGCACCCACCTGGAGGGTTCCCCCCTGGCTCCCACTGAGCACCCCCAGGGTCTCTGTCCCACCTTCAAGCTTCCACGTGAACTTCAAGCCTCAGGACTCCTGTGGTCGGGAGGGCGGTGGCTACCCTGACCCAGCCTGACAAGTGTGGAGAAGCCTGACAGTTCCCATTCCCTCAAACCTCTCCCCCTGGAAACCCACTCCCTCTCAGGGACCCCATGCTGCTTTGCTTCGGACAGGACTGGACGGCGTGACTCTCACAGCTGGCATTTCCCTTTTCACTCTGATCACCAGGAAGCACAGGGTTAAATATGCAGCCCAATGCCAGGCCCTGTGCATCCACGTCCTAATGTTCTGTCCTATGTTCCCAGCCCTGGATTACATCTATCTTAGTATCACGCGTGCGCTTAAAAGCCCTCACAAATACTTGATGGAATAAGGCAGGTATAAATATATACACGGTTACTATGTAAAATGGCACCTCCCCCCACCCCCCCGCCCCTACACACACAGAGCTGCTCCCCAGGTAATAGGGAACTGATCGCCAGAGGACTGGAGAGGGGAAATGGGGCTAGGGGGCGGTTGAGGCAGGCTTCAGCCTGTCCCTCCTGGCTCTGGCCTCTAGTTGCACACAGGACCTGAGTGAGAGGGCCCTGCTCTCATCCTAGAACATTGTGCAGGCCCTGTTAATAACAACAGTGACAACTATGACTGGAATTTATCGAGTGCATGTGATGTAGGAGGCATGCCGGCTAATGCAGGGAGCACTCCAGCTAATCCTCTAACCCACCCTCTGGGAGGTGGGTTCTATTATCATTCTCCCTTTTCCAAATGAGAAAACTGAGGCACAGAGAGCTTAAGGAACATGCTGAAGGTCACACAGCTGGGATTCGCACCAGGCTGTCTGAGGCCGCCGTGTAGGTTCCTAACAAGGACTCATACTGCCTCAGGCCATTGGAAGGACTTCTGACTAAAGGGGGTGGTGCTCCACATGACATCCCAGCCTGAAATAAGAGCCCAGTTCCCGCCCCACACCTACCTGTGCAGCAGCGGCCTACCCTGCCCCTCTGTCCTTTTATGCCTAGACTGGCCCAGGCTCCCCCTTTCCCTCCAATTACATAAGTAGGCATCAGGCTTAGGGGAAGGGATAGGATGCATTTACTCCACAGGTAGCAGTGAGGGGACAAACAGGCAAAGGGGACCACCAGACACTCTAGGGAAGCAGGACAGAAGGACAAAGGCCACATTTTGATAGCAGAGTGGCCCGAGCCCCTTCTGAGCCTCGGCTTCCATATCTGTAACACGGTGACCATAAGAACCTGCCTGGCCCACATCCTGGCCCTTTGGGGCATTGGGGGGCTCTCTTGGGAATGCCCACTTAGCAAAACCAGAGCTGGGCCCCCGCCAGGCCCTCCCCACCACATGGGTCAGAATCGTGCCCCATAACTGCCTACCTGTGGGACCTTGGGCAAGTCACTACACCCCTCTGGCCTCAATTTCTTCAGGAGAAGAATGAGGATAACAGAAGAATTATCACTTACCCATGCCTGGCATATAACGTCTTAGCTACTAATTATTTGTATTATGCCTGAGCACCCCCCCCCCCTTCCCGACAGGATGGCTGGTTGCGGGGCTGGACAGAATCACAGGAGCCATGTGAGGGAGAACAGGCCAGGCCAAGGCACCAGGCTCCAGTGCAAAAGTTGTCCCCAGATGCCAATCCGGTAGGAAGTGGTGGAGAGCCACCCCACGGCCCCAGTGTCCCAGAAGGCTTTCTGCTGAAGGGGTGGGAGAGCTTCTAGAAGGGGACAAACTCTGAGCAGAGGGGCAATCAGTGTGCAGGCATGGAGGAGGGGGGATGGGCCACATCTAGGAAGGATGGATGTGCCCCAGAGAGGGAGCCTGAGAGACCGGGCCAGAGGCTTCATCTCACAGCCCTGCTGACTGTGGCTTCCTGGTCCTGACAGGTGTCCCCACTGACCAGATGCAGCCTCTAGCTCCCACCCCCACTCCAGTTTCTCCTCGCAAAATGGCAACAAGTCTGTGCTGGCCTTCTTGCAGCCTCTGAGTGGCCAAGGGCCGGACTTCCCCGTCCCCCAGAGTCCTGCAGACTCGTCCCCATAACCAGACCCACCCGATGCCCAGCGCAAAGCTCTGCACACGCAGAACTCAGTCTGTGCCGCAAAATAACTGATGGGTGTTTTAACATTTATTGAGCACAACAGTGCCAGACTCTCTACTTGGCCTTCGCTATACACAACAACCCAGAAGGATGCCCCTGGAGGGGCCCCTTTTAATAGATGAAACAATGCAGGGGACTGGGTCACCGAGACAGGGGCAAAGCCAGAACTTCAACCCATTTTATCTCAGTCAACCTCTGCCCTGTGCCGTGCGGCGGGGCCAGGCCAGACGAGGTGAAGGACCAGGCAGCCCCACCGTTAAGCCTCCACTGCTTCCCACTGGCGGCGGCTGCCGCTGGAGGCTTGAGGGGAACGGTGCCAGCTCCCCCACTTTACACCCCTCTGCTCCCTCTGTGGAGGCGAGGCTGACTCAGCAGACGCACTTAGGCCCCCTGACACCAAATTAAAGCTAGGAGCCCTCCCAGAAATCATCCACTCAGCAAAGCCTCCTTGGAACTGAAGTCCAAGGAGACACAGGAAGTCGGTGGGAGGTGGGGGGCAGAGGATGCCCTGTCTGCTCCCCGAGACTGCTGGGGCCTGCCCTTGCAGCCCCTCATCAAACCACATTCTCCAGGCACGGGAGGCATATCCCCCAGAATGCTTACTCATCACAGAGCCCAACCAGGCCTCCACGGCCAGAGCCCGACCACCCAGAACACCCACAGCCTCAACTGATGCCCTGGCCTGCCTCCCCCCCGCCCCAGCACAGGCTGGCCCACCTCACTTGAGGGGCCCACAGCCCTGTACCCTGCTTAATGAGGGGCCTCCAGGGTCCCCAAGCCTCATTCCTGGCTGATGCCTGGGCCAAGCACCCCCAGGATCCTAACAGCTGCCCCCAGGGGCTCCCCAGCACCGGTAACCCTAAGCCCACCAGATGGAGGAGCAACCCTCTTCCTTTCCTCCTGAGAGCTCATCCCCAAACCTCCTCACCCACTTCTTCACCCTGCAACTCAACGGCCCCAGGAACATGGCTGGAAGAGGGAAAAGGCAGCTCCAGAAGATGGAAGAGGAGAGGGCTTGACAGAAAGAGGGACGAGAAGGCAGCCCTGGAACTTGTCCTGCACGCACACCCTCTGCTTACCTCACAGGCACGAGCAGAATCAGGGACGAGCGGGACGTCTGCAGAGGGGCAGTGGGGAAGGAGCGAGACACTTGGACAGGGGGGCTGCAGACTCCCTGCCCACAGGACCCATCCTGCCATCAACGCCACCCCAGCCTCTGCCCAAAGCCCTGGAGCAGACGGAGCCGGAGGAGACCCGCACACCACACAGAGCACCTGCCCTCAGCTACCCACACATGCCCACGGCAGGGGCGACGGTGCTCCGGCCCCTGGACACACAGCGCTGAGGCTCAACGCTGAGCCTCAACTCCTCCCTCCTGGCCAGAAGGGTGCCTCCAGGCCCTCACCTTCACTCCTGACTGAGACTCTGACCTTGGTGGTCGTGACCCTTCACCCTGGGCCAGCCCTTTCCTCTCACTGTGCTCTGATTTCCCCCAACAGCACCAGCAGGTACATCAGCATCACCTGGAGGGCGTATGAAAGCAGAAGTGCTGGGTGCTGGGCTCCCAACCCCCCGAATTTCTGCTTCAGCGGGTCTGGGGTGGGGCCTGGGAATCCACATTTCCAACAAGCTCCCAGGCGATGCTGATGCTGCCATTCGGGGTCACACTTTGAGAACTACTGGTCTAGATATGTCCAGACTGCAAAGTGCACAGCACACACCCTCAAGAGTCTGTAGGCTCACTGAGGAGACCACACGCACAGGCACACGCATGCACACACACTGACTCAAAGCAGCCACAGCAGGAAATGTGGCTTCTACCCACTAAAGAGATCTGATAAGGAGTGAGCTACAAGCTGGTGTAGTCATGGAAGACTTCCTGCAGGAGGTAAAGACCTAACTGACCACTTTTACATACTGCAGTCTTATTATTATACAAGCAACACATGAAGCTTTCTCTTGGTAAGGGCTTCAACTACAGACATCAGTAAACACACTCACTCCCCGTAGCCTCTCCAGAGGTCCTGACTGCCAATCCCCTTTGGTGTACATCTTTCACTACACACTTGCTCACACATGCCGAGAGGTATACCACGGACATACAGGTAGAGGGGGATACCACGGGGGTGGGGGATACCAGGGAGCAGAGCCTATGTGCTGGTGTATAACTATGTTCCTCATTTAACAACGGATTCTGGAGATTTTCCCTGTCCGTGAATAAAGATAAGAATAGTCACTGTTTGGGGACACCTGGGTGGCTCAGTGGGTTGAGCAACAAACTTCAGTTCAGGTCATGATTTCATGGCTTGTGAGTTCGAGCCCCAC
>NW_024412415.1:39580427-39735621 GCF_014898765.1 Herpailurus yagouaroundi | reverse complement strand
GGGGGGGGGCGCCTGGGTGGCTCAGTCGGTTGAGTGTCCGACTTCAGCTCAGGTCATGATCTCGCGGTCCATGAGTTCAAGCCCCGCATCAGGCTCTGTGCTGACAGCTCAGAGCCTGGAGCCTGCTTCGGATTCTGTGTCTCCCTCTCTCTCTGACCCTCCCCCGTTCATGCTTTGTCTCTCTCTGTCTCAAAAATAAATAAACATTAAAAAGAAAAAACGAAAAAAAAAAAGAAAGAAGAGTCACTGTTTGTATTCACTGAGTACCTACTATGTGCCAGATACTGCATTGAACACTTTAGGTATTAATCTGCTTAACTCTTGTAACAACCCCTTAAGATGGGTGCTACCATTAGCTTAGTGTTGTAGACGAGCAGATCAAAGCGCAAAGTGCAGAGCAGGGATTGGTAACTTGTCCAAGAACACTCAGCTGGGGGGTGGCCGAGCCAGGGAACCACCAGCATCTGCACCTGCTGAATTCTCTGCGGTGCTACATTAAGGAACTCCACGTGGGAGCATAGCTTCACCTGTTTAACCAGACCCCGGAGGATGAGTGCTTAGGGGGTTCCAACTTTTATTTCAAACACCGCTAGAAAAAGTCATCCTGCCTCTTGGTGCACACGTGCAAGTATTTCTTAAGGGTAGGTCAAGGGCTAAACACATTTAAAATTTTTGTACTCACTGCCAAACGGTCCTCCGAAAATGTCTACGCCAATGCCTGGCAAACACTAAACTTAAGAACAATCCGCATTTACCGAGCACCTACTATGCATCAGATCCAGTTTTTGCGGATGTAGAACCGAGGCTCAGAGAGTTGAGGCCACTTGGCCAAGGTCACAAAGCTAGTAAAGAGCACATCGATGCGCCTCAATATCGTGAAGGGAGAGAAGGAGGTGCGGGAGAAGGAAGGGAGGGACGAGGGAAGGAGAGAGGGAGATTCCTTGATCCCACGTACCCGTCATTTTTTTCCGCTCCGCTTTGTAGCAAAACGCAAGAGCTGTCTGTGCTGAGCGTCCCAGCCTCCGCACCTCCCCTCCTGTTTCCCTCACTACCTTGCCAGCTGGGCTTCCATCCCCACCACTCCACAAAACTGCTCTTATCGAGGTTCCCAGAAACCTCAGTTTTGCCAGACCCAATGGTCATTCTCTGACACGGCTGCTTTCTCCTTTGGGAAACGCTTTATCTCTGGGCTCCCAGGACTCAGCCTTTCCTGGTTGTCCTCCCACGCCTTCTTCCCCTCCAAACATCTGAGGCCCCGGGGCTCACCAGGGCTCCATTCTCTCTCTGTCTATACATCCCTTGGCTGGTCTCCCCAGGCCGTGTGCTTTTCCATCCCAGCCATGGCCCAGATCTCCCTCCAGCCCCGGCTCTCTCCAAACGCCAGCTGCCACGTCCAGAGGCCTGCATGTCCTCTCCACTCGCTCATCTGACAGACCTGTCCAAACAGAATTCTTCATTCTTACCCTCCAAATTACATCTCCCTCAGCCTTGACTGCTCTTTCTCTCTCACCCCACACCCAAGACAGCAGCAAACCCTGTCAGTGCGACCCCCCAACACATCCAGGACCTGCCCGCTGCCCCAGCTCATCTTCTCCTGCCCTCTCCAGCCCTTGCTTGGATTATTGCTGCGGCAGCCCTGCCTCGATGGGCTCCCTGCTCCCGCCCTGGCACCAAACTATCACAGCAGCCAGATAAATGGTATAAACTGGATCCTGTCACTACCTGCCATAAGCAAGGGGCTTCCATGGCAGAGAGAATCGAGACTCCGTGGCCTGTCCAACGCTCGAAACTCCCCTTCTAACATTCCCACGCCCCCCCCCACCGAATGCCGGCCAGGCTCAGGGTCTGTGCTCGCTGCTCCTTCTGTCTGGAATGCTCTTCCCCCAGTCTTTCCTTTCATTCTGGTTTGAATGGGACCTCTTTTATCTTCCTTGGTTACCCCAGGACAAATGTTCCCATGCACCCCAATCTTCCCCATTTTTCACTGTATCTATGCCCACCTGACATTATCTTGCTTATTTGTCTTCTCTCTTCTTAGGTGCCTCCTCATCATGACCTAAACTCTATAAGGCAGGAGAGAAACCGTGTCCGTCTTGTCTGGCTCTCCACCTCTGTACCATGTGCAGTGCTTGGCACATAGTAGATGCTCAGAAAAATATTTGTTGGATGAATGAATGGCTAGGCAGAGCCAGCTCTATCTGGCTCAATAGGCTTTAAAGGCCCTTATTTCGCTACACAAACTGCCTCTCATATGAAGTAATGGGGAGGAGCCGGGGGGCACACCCATCTGGGCAGGACCCTGTGAATCGAGGCAGCATGGTGGGCACCAGGCTGAGCCAAGGCCAGCTGGCCCAGCGGCTGCACAGCGGACAGCAGGGCGGCTCGCAGGTCTCCCTGGGATGCCAGACTCAGCAGCCCCAGCCCCACAGGGGCCTGGGGCCCTCACACCTGCCAACCTGTCCCACTCAGGAGAGAGCCTTGGGGGGCCAGCCGGCAACTGAGTGCGACTGGCGGGGGGCCAGGATGCCTGCCAACAGCTGGCACTGCTGCTGGGCAGCCAAGTAATCGTGTTAGCCAGCGGAAATTGGTCCAGGGAGTTTTTTTCCTCTGCCTCCCGTCTTCTTTCTCTTCCCTTCCCCCCCTCCCTTGAAGCTGCAAGACTGGGAAGATTGATCTTCGCCTGAAACGGAGGAGATAACTCGATATAATGAACTCCACCGTCCCTCTTGCTGTTTGGAGCTTTTAAAAAATTTAAAAGGGCTGGGGACAAAAAAGCTTGTCCTCAGGGCTCTCTCTCCCATGGAAGCCCCTGCCCCTGCTCCTGCCCCTCTTCAAACTCTCCACCTGCCCCCTTCCCCCTTCTTTTTCCCTTGGGATGTCTTGATGGAACAAAGGTGAAAAATATCCCCTTTCTCTTGCAGGTTGTAAAAATAATTTTGTTGAGGTCAGGGCTGGATCCACCAATCGCCCTGCCTCCCATAGTCCCTGCCCCAATGGCTGCCCCCACTCCCCAGAGTCACCAGCCAGCCTGGGGGTGACAAGTTGGCTCAGTCCACCTGTTCTCAAAGCATTTCCAAGGGGAGCAAGCAAGGCCTGGCCTGCCTACCGAGGTGCTGCCAGCGATGGCTTTTGTTCCAGCAAACAGCTCTTTAAAGAGCCACCTAATGACACACAAATGAAGCATGGTTCCTGCTGGAACCCAGGCATTGCCCCCACCTCCCTGGAGGCCTATGCCTACACCCCCTCAGCCCCACTGTCCCCCAGCCCGGCAGCCCCTCTAGTCTGGAGCTCATGGGCTCTGTGCCCCTGCAGGCGTTCACATCTCCAGTCAGCATTTATTGAGCACGTACTCTGTGCCAGGCATTGAGCTGGGAGCTGGGAACCCAAGGGACAACCAAATCCTTCTGATTCCTGCTTTCAGTAGTCTTAAATAAAGCCTGGTGGGCAATCAACGAACACACTGGATTGGGGGGTGCACACTGGAATGAAGGCTTTAAAGGAAAGGCCAGGGGACTCTGAGCATGGACAATGGTCAGGGAGGACTTCACTGAGGAAGGATCCTTGGGGCAAAGATCTGTAGGACAAGTAAGAGACCACCAGGCAGGGGGCGTGGGTAGAGGGCTCCAGGCATCATGGGAAGGATCTACTCTAAGGAACATGCCACCCAGTCTACAGCCTCTCTCCAGTGCTCTCTGCCTGAAGAGGGAGGTCAAATCCCAGATTCCTTACCTGGCATTCAAGGCCCTTCCTAGCCTGACCTCTGTTCCCAAGAACCCCTCAGTCCTAGGCTCTGTCTTCAAGGTGCAGCTCAAATATTGCCTCATGGGCCCCAGTGCAGGAGTTGTTACTCACTCTGGGGTCCCACACTAGAACAACCATACCGGCCTACTGCTGGATATTATAGGCCTCCTAACCCACACAGGCCATGCTGAGCAGTCTCTGTGTTTTCAGAGCCCCACGCAGAGCCAGGAGTGCATGCCAAGGAGAAGGAAGCAGCTGGGGACACCATCAGGACATTCAGACTCAGATCAGTGAGGACTGGAGGCATCATGGAGCGCTTCCTAAAGAGGCAGGTCAGGGCTCGAAAAACTAACAATTTGGACAATGGAGTCAGAGCAGCAGAGACAGAGGCTCAGGTAAGGCCTGAGGGGCGTGGGTCTCCAAAGGCTGAGGCCTGCTTAGGCTGATCTCCAGCCTGCAGCCCCCAAGGAGTCACAAAGGAGAGGGCAGAAACAGGCTCAGAGGGAGCAGCTGCCTGCACCAAGCTATGCAGCCTGGAGACAGTGACAGGTGGATTCTGTCCACAGGTGACCACAGTCTTGCCCACCAGCCCCTCCCCGAAACTCCCCAGAAGAGCTCATGGACCAGAAGTTGGGCAGGTATGACACCATGTGGCTAATGCAAGGGGGACAAGAGCCTGGAGGAGGAGCCCGAACAGGGCTAGGAAAGCAAGAGACACCCGAAATGGCTCTCCAAGTAGAAGATGTTTGCTAGACTCGCACTGCACGTGGACGTCCTGGGCAAAGCCCTAGAAAGCCTCCTGAAGATTTGCTTCCTTGCCCCTCAGGGATTCTCACCTGGCTGGGCTCCTGGGAACATGGGTCTACCCACCCAAGCCTGAGCCCTGAAGGAAACAAAGTCCTCTCCATCCACTATGTTGTCCCAAGAGGCTGTTCTGGGAAACTCCCAGAACCTGCCCTGGCCAGTCTCAGGTTTTCCATCATCCACTTTTCGGCCCTGAGGAGCCACCCCCTCCCATCCCCCTTGGGTGGAGGACACAGCAGAGGCTAAGGTCCCTTGCCTAGGAAGGCCCCTGACTAACCCTTCCCTTGGGCCCCAGCAGCCCCCAGCAGCCCCCAGGGAAGCCCGGGAAACAGGCCCCGGAAACAGACCACACTATGGCCAGCCACTCTCCCCAGGGCCTACCACTGCCGGCGAGAAATGGAAAGATGCAGCCTGATCTTGTGGTTTGATAAGCAAGTGGCTTCCCACCTTGGCCTTCCCCAAGGCAGCCCACTGGGGCTCCAGGCTCTGCGGGCACCAGGGACGGTTGGAGATACAGGAAGCTCAGTGTAACCAATCCCGCCCTGCACTGAGGGTCCGCATGCAGACCAGGGAAGCCTTGCCCAGAACATCCCAACATGAGGCTTCACAAGACCTCAACTGTACCCAGAGAAGAGGGGGTCTTAGAGGAAATTGGGGTTCAGATGGAGGGGGAGAGAGTCCGGTAGGGGAGAGGGGCAGAGAGGGACTTGGGCCTGACCCGAATGTCAGGCAGATGGAAATGCTGGGCACCACCCTCTGTGTCCAGAGCTCCACAGGCTGATCTGAACAAAGATGTGGAACTTTCAGGAAGTTACTGGCAAAATAGGAGGCTGGACAGAGGAGCTGCTCCAGCTCAGGCCCAGCCAGAGAAGCTGCCCTGTGCATATGTTGAGCTGAACATTCTTTCCTAAGCCTCTGAGCAGGAAGAAGGCAGCAACCCCACCCAGCTTCCCCACCAGGTGAGCCAGGGCCACCCCAGCCTGTCCCTGCACCCTCTCCCCGAAGCCTCTGCACGGCAGTCATGGCAGAGAGAGCCTCGCAGAGCCACCTCCAGGTAGCTGGCATGGCAGCTCACCTACCCTCCCAGTTCTCTGAGGGGGGCATCAGCATGTCCCCTTGCAGAAGGGGAAACTGAGGCTGGAGAGAAGCCACAGAAAACATCGCTTCCAGCCTAACAAAGAGAATGTGCAAAATCCTAACTTTCATTCAGCCCATCAGAGTTGAGGTCACAAGGCAATCGGGAACCACACTGCACAGGGTGACAACCACACATGGTCTCGCCTTTGACAGAGACTGCAGGAGAGGGTGCTGGAAGAGAGAGTGATGCAGGTGTAAGAAGCCTTAGGAGTGGAGTGCGGGCTCTCCAGATGCTCTCGAGAAAGCGTGGGACATAGTGAGAAAATGGAGAAAGAGCCTTCAGTGGTACACAGGCAGGACACCCAGCCCACCGCTGACCTCTCTAGTGGGGAAGTTGGGATTGCGGGGCTCGACTGGAAAGGCAGGGAGGATGGGGGAACAGAGGTCTCCTGGCCTCACTGCTGCCTTGGCTCTCTTGACTAGCCCCCCTCCCTTCCCCCAGCCCCCCCAAACTCCCTGTCAGGAAGGGTCTCAAAAAGGATTTGGGCAACCTCCTTCTCCTCCCTGGGCTCCTTCCCTCCTCCCTTCCATCAGTCCTGTCCATCCCTAACACACCTCCACCCACAGTGCCAGGGGGCTGTGAGGAGCCCTGGGGCAGAGGGAGGGGACAGGAGCATGAGAGCCCTCCCCCTCCTCTATATAAGGAGGAGCATGACCTGATCCCCCAAGGTGGAGTTGAGAGGCTGAGCAGGTATAGATTCCTGCAGGCAGGGGCAGAGTGGAGGCTCCCTGGCCTCAGGTCTGCGCCCTGTGTCCTGGCTAAGGAGCCCCGGTCTGAAGAGGGTTGGCGGGGTTTGCCCCATCCCCTCTGCAGATAGAATCTCCTCTGGGCACAGAGTGGAGGGTGATCTTCTTTTCTCCCTCCTCTAAGTACCTTTACACATATTATAGTTCAGTGTAAAAGCAGAGGCAAAGACATCAAGTTCAGGAGTTATTCTCATCTTAATGAGCAAGTGGGGAGGATCGAATAAGGCAAGAGAGAAGCTGAAGATGTGCAGGGCCGGGGGGAAGTTGGGGCGCAGGAGCAGAGTGGAACCCAAAGCCTTCAGGCTCCGAGGGAGAAGAGCAGCAAGGCAGGCAGCCAGAGGGTATAGCAAGGGCCAAGGGGGTGCTGCTGGGACCAGAGGGGGGCTCTTCCCATCAGGGGCCAAACACGGAGGTCTGAGGAGCTGGTGAAGGGAGTACGGGGTGGTTCGCCCTGCCTTGACTTAAACGGCCAGCCCGTTAGCAAGTAATTGTTGAGTACCTACTACATAGGCCACGCGCTGGGGTTCCTCAGTGAGTGAGGCAGACGAGGTCCTGCCCTCAAAGGGACTTGGAGGACACACTACGGGCATATCCTCAGGGGAGGCCTGCACACTGGCTGCGCACTGGGCACTTCTGACAGACACCAGGAGTGCCAGGAGTAGAGGAAAGAGAAGAGGCTTGGAATTAAATGGGCTCTAGCCCTCTGTGAACCTTTATCACGAGCTATGTGTCCATGAGCAAGTCCCTTAGTCTCTCCGAGTCTCCGTAAGAATAACAATAGCAAACTTTTATTAAACAGTTACTATGTACCAGCATTATTCTAGTATTTTACATGTATACTCATTTATTCAATACAACATCATTAGATATGGACTATCAGTAGCCCCCTTTTCTTGGAGGAAACCAAGACACTGAGAGGGCTGGTGCCTTGCCCAAGGTCACACAGCTAGTGAATGGTGCAGCCAGGCAGTATCCACGGATCAACAGCCTGGCTGCAGGGCCTGCACCCTTAATCACTACACCCTGGTTAAGAACAGGTGTTCTAAGCCTGGGTGGCTCAGGTGGTTGAGCGCCCAACCTTGGCTCATGATCTCACGGTTTGTGCGTTCAAGCCCCACATGGGGCTCTGCTGTCAGCGCAGAGCCCACTTCGGATCCTCTGTACCCCTCTCTCTCTGCCCCTCTTCCACCAACACTCTGTCTCTCAAAAAAAAAAAAAAATACAATCTAGAGTCATTGCCAGTCCAACCTGTCTTTGCCCACAGAACCTCTATTCTCTCTCTGGAGCCCACCTCAAATGCTCTCTCTGCAATGAAACCTGATGATTCCTCTCAGGATTGAGGAGGATTAAGGTTCAAAAAGATGAAGTGGCTTGTCTAAGGTCACATAGCTGGTTAGGGGCAGAACTTGCCATAGGCCACATGCCTCTAGCAGTGACGGACGTGGGAGTACTGTGTGGACAGAGGCCAATGTAGGAGTCCCCTAATGTTTCCTGAGAAGGACGGAGAGCACCCGAGCCTGAAAGCACGGAAGATTATACGAACTGGGGACAGGATCACTCATTTGGTCAACAAGCCCTGCCTGGGTGGCCTCCATAGGAACAGGGATGAGTGAGGGACCTCTTCCACTTTGTCCCATGGTCCCCCAGGCTTCTCCCAGCCCCATGTTGAAAGCACCTACTCTTCTCTCCACCTGTCCAACTCCTGCCCAACTAGTTTTAAAGGTCTAGAGCCAGTATTACAACCTCCTCCAAGAAGCCAGCCCTGACTGTCCAAGCAGCCCTTAGCGCACCCTGAACCTGCAGTCAGCCAGGGGCTGGAGCAGACTGGAGGGGAGAATTGTTCCCAGGCCACCTGGTAAAGGGCACCCAGGTGCAGGAGCATGGTGGGCGTGAGGGGAGCCCTGCCTGGAGGATAACAAGGCACCCCACCCCGCAGGAAGCTCAAGCAAGAGCCAGCCGCACCCTCTGACAGCAAAGCTAACAGGACGAATGACACCATTCAGGAAGAAACAAATCCCAAGGCTCATGCACCAGGTGAACTCGGCCGGAGGAGGGGGCGTATCCATGTTAGAGATGCCTAAGGGATGTGAGGGCCACAGCAGACGGCAGCACATACATCTGCCTCCCACCCTTCTCCAGCTCCTTATGCTCCGGGCCCACCTCCACCCCCAGGTGCAGCCCCTGCCCCAAGCTCTTTTAGAATCAGGGATGGGGTAAAAAGACACCCAGACCAAAACTCCCATTTCAGAGATGGGGAAAATTGAGGCCCAGAGTGAGCAGAGACTTATCCAAGGTCACAGAGAGAGCCAACTTCAAAACTTGGACTAGAACTCAGGCCTCCGATCTCAGACCCTGTGGCCCCTCCATCAAGGCTGCACACTCTCCAGGGGCACCTCCAAACCCTGCCTTCAAGCTCTGCTGAGTCCTCAAAGAAGAGTTCCCAACCACTCCCATCCCCAGGCCCAGGACTGCTCCTCCAGAGCACCAATGCTAGATCACTCTGTCCTTCTGTGCCCCTCCACTACTCCTACAACGCGACCGTATCACAGTGGGCACCCTGGGTGCGGGACACTTCTGGTAGGACCGAGTGGATGAGGAGACACGAGTCAGGGCAGGTGCACAAGCAGGCCCTCGGGGGTCTGTGTTAATGACCAGATAAGACCCATCCCTGGAGACTCTTCCCAAGGACCACACGCCCAGGTTCCCTCCCCTGGGTTAATCACTCCCCCTGTGCATCGGTTAATTATCCTCTGCCCGGTGACTGCTCACTTCCTAGAAGAGCAGAGGTCAGCCTGGCCTGCCTGCATCAGAATGCCCACCAATTCCTAGGCCAGGTTTCCTCAGAGCTGATGAGCAAGCAGCTCAGAACAAATCCCTCAATCAAATTAACGAGACGCTGACCTGCCTGTGAACAGAGCAATGGGAGCCATGTGGGAGGGGGTGGGAGAAGGGCCAGAGAACGAAGCTGCACATGACACAGGAGCCAGGCAAGCCCCCACCCCAGCGTCTCCCTACAGCCGCCATCGCGCCTGAAATGTCACCATTAAAGGAAACATCGTTCCGTTGGGGTTCAGAGGCATTAACGTCTCCTATTAAAGTGAAAATATCCTGGAGAGAAATTGTACCCTCAGTCATTACCTATCTCCACGAGTCACAGACGAAGTGGGGGCGGGGGAGAGCACCCAGCACCTGCTATGTGCCAGGCACCGGTGGCAGCACTGAGGCTTAGGGGTCAAGTGCCTGGATGGATGCCACTCAGCCTGAGAGTGGCAGAGCCAGGATTTGAACCCAGGCGGGGACAGGCCCAGAGCCAAGTTCTCTGCTTCCACACAATCCGGACAGGGGCTGTGGCTGCCTCCCCGAGCCTCGCTCTTGCAGGATGAGCTGCTGGCCATGACCGTCAGCCCTGCAGGGCCTCAGGGCAGAGATTCACTGGGCCCCAGGTGTGTGCAAACCTGAAACCTTCCTCAGACACGCACGCTGAGCTCTCCTAATGAGGCAGCATTTTTCCCATTACCCGCCCCCCTCTGGACATGCCACCCCTCACCCCCACCCCGGGGCCACCAGAGTTTACCACTCAGGAAAAGGAACTGTCTTTGGAATCGGGTGACCCAAATTCTAATCATGTCCCTTAACTTCTGTGGGCCTCAGTTTCCCATTCTGTGAAATGGAGAGAGCAATGGCCACCTTGTAACTTCAGTGCAGAGATTCCATTAGAGAAGATCTGGAAGGAGCCCAGCACACAGTCTGCCTCAAGGTCAGCCCTCAAGGGAGCCCACTCTGCCTCTGGGTGCAACTCACCTTGACTTCCTGCAAGAGCCCAGCCCTCTGGGAGGTCCTGGAACCCTAAGGTGGCGGCCACTAGAAGAGGACTCAGGCACAGTGAGCAGAACAAGGAGAACACAGGTAGAAGCAATGGGTGAAGAAAGCCTAGGTCCCTACCCTGTCCTCCCAGGACAAGGTCATGGCCCCGGCTCCAGCCCCAGCCCAATTTTCTCTGAGGGTCTTAGAGGGAGGTCCTGGAGAATCACCCTAACCCTAACCCTAACCCTAACCCACTCCAGGGCTCCTCTGAGACCTCTGCCTTGACCTCGACCACAAGAAGCACTGCCAGCACACAAGCACCATCCCCAGTGAGCACAGCTCCCCAACCCCGTCTCTGGGCCAAAGTCTCCCTGAAGCTCTTCCTTGGTCCTCTCCCTCCGGCCTCCCACACTGTACCCCACAGCCCAGAAGAGGAGACAGAGGCTCAGCGGGGCTGCTGGCCTGAGTCGCTGCAGCAGAGCAAGGCCTGGAGCTGGAACCTCTAACTCCTGACCTTGTTTCTCCAAAGCTGTCCTTTACAACCACTGCTGCACCTAGGCCAGCCAGGTCTGGGGTCCCTCCTTAGGAGTGTCTCTTCTTCCCTCCCACAGCCACTGTGCAGGCTTCCTCCCTGCCACCCAGTGAGGCTGCTCCAGCGCATATGGGGTCCTGCCAAAAGACCACCCTCAACTCCCCTCATGCCTCCAGACCCTCTATCCACCATCCTTCACCAAGGGGACATCTGAAAAAGGGGGGCAGGACTCCCGCCATTAAGTTAGCCAATCACTTTCTCTCTGCCAGTGAGCGGAGGGCTGTCTGGGAACGTCAAGAGAGGTGGAAACCCAGAGAAGTAGCCAGCTTGGGGGTTGGTGATAGGAATAAGGAGGTACAGGAACAAGCACTTAGTAAGCACCACCAATGGGCAGGCCCACTCTCTCTAATTTAATCCTCCCAACAGCCCTGGGGAGAGTTATACTATGCCCACTTTACAGATGGGGAAAAGTGAGGTTAAAGCACACGGCTTAGCTTGGATGTGAACCTGGGTCTGCCTGACTCTGAGGCTGGGCTCTCTCTATGGCTTCTCCCACCCCAACCCCGGTGCTGAGTAAACACACGCATATGAAGGAATTGCCCTGGAGACAGAGCTTGGGGCCATTTCCCAGATTCCCCTTGGGACGACCTTGCCAGTGACCCCGTCCCCTGCTGCCCCCAGGGTCAACAGCTGGCCTGGCCGACCCCAGGGTGGGAAGATGCCTGCTGCCTTCCTCTGGGGCTGTTTCCCTCTGCCTCCCTCTCTCTTCATTCTCACTAGCAAATGAGTAAGAAGAATAGAATTACAGTTTGGCTACACAAGACACAGAATTAGCAGGATTAAATATAAATAGCTATTAAAAGTGCCTTATAATTAAATTCATTTTCCAGTTATTTGTTTTACACACACACCCCCGCCTACACGTGTGCACACACACGCGAGCTCCCATCCTCAGCTCCACACAGAGTGGGTGTCAGGGCCCCAGCTGCTAACCAGCCTCCTCCCTGCTGTCGTCTCTTCGTCAGAGTTCCGGTACCTTCCTTTCCCTGGCTTCTCTTTCCCTCCACCCCAGCCCTGCTTCCGGTCCATCCACCCAGCCCTTTCCAGACGACTGGAAACCACTGTGACTGCTGTTCCCATGTGCTGAGCCTACCACAGGCCAGACACTTCACACCATCACCTCCTTCACTCCACCCGAAGATATTTTTTCATTCAATAAATACTTGTTGAGCGCCAAGTACTTAACATGCACAGTCTGACTTAATCCACACACAGGCACTCATTCCTTCATTAAACCACTACATGCCAGGGTCTGGTAAACGCTAGCAATACTTCAGCCAACAAGATCTGAGCCTCTGCCCTTGTGGAACCCACCCCAAAGAAAGCCCAGAGCCAGAGACCAGGGCCAGGTGATGGGAAAGACAAAGATGCCACCTGAGCTGGAGGAGGAGGAGGTCAGGAGGGCCAGGGAAAGCCTGGGGGAAGGGGGGTGGGGATTCATCCCACTGTGAGCTCCTTGGGGGCCTAAGAGTGTCCTATCCTCTCTCTGTGTCCAGGGGGAGCAGTAGAGACACAGAGTAGACACATCATCCGCGACTATCAGCCTAATCTGACCTGAGCCAGATGTGAGCCCCATCTCTGCCACTTTTCACGCTATGCCCCCAAGAGGCCCCTTCACCCCCTCAGGCCTCATGTTCCTTTTCTGTAAAGTGAGAGTAAACCTAACCCTATCTCCCTAAAGTAAACCAGTGATTACATGGAGAGAGGTCTAAGTTCAATAAGAGTGAGCTGCTTTTATGATTACCATTATGACTACGACTATGAGTATTACTATTATCTACCTCACCTATTGAGTCAATGAATCCTGGGTAGGAGAGAACTTAGAAAAGCCCTCATAGAAATGGGAAGGATCATAAGATCCGTAAGAGATGGGGGAGGAGATGCCCTAGGAGGAACACAGTGCAAGTCTACGACACAGGGACACAGGGACACAGTGCAAGTCTACGACACAGGGAAGGAATACCACCAGCTGGTCCCCAGAAAGCTTCCTGGAGAAGCTCAGGCCTCTCCACCCCAGCCCCCTCTTCTCTGCTCTCTGCTCTCTGGCCTGCACTTCAGCCCCTTCCCAGGCCATGGGAAGACCCCAGCCCCAGAGCCTAGACTAGAGTGGGGGACATTTCATGAGCTTTAGCCTTTGAATCCAGGCATTCAACTGGCTTCCACTGCCTTCTGAGCCCGCGGACAGGCATGAGAAGAAAACTCCATCCTTCTAATGGGTCAGGCGACTGAGAGGCAGGACACGTGCCCAAGATGAACAAGGTCTGAAACACCACCAAGATAAGCGCATGACCCCAAGAGGTGAACCATAAGGCCACCAACAGTTTCTAAGTCTCTGCTGTGCATCAGGCACTCTGCTCCATTACCTTACTCAAGGCAAGCCACCCCCTTTCACACGGTGGGTACTATCATGGCCCCATCCTCAGACGAAGTGAAACCAGAGAGGTCAACTGTGACTTGCCCAAGGTCACAAGACCTGCAAGTGGCAGAGCTGGGACAGAACCAAGATCTGTCTGATTCAAGGCTTCTCCTTACCCCTTGCTGCCCCTAAACCAGGAAGGACCTGCGATGGGACACAGGGCCAAGGAGGCAGCATTCCTGGAAAGCTCTACCTATGCACCCTGCTTCCCCAGCCCCTCTTGTTTTCTCGCTGCTGCCCTCAAGGTGGATGCTCACCCCAGTGGCTCCCCACAGAGCCACACTCAACCAGCCCTGCGAACACAGCAGTGAAGACTTTCTGTCCTCAAAGTAGGCAGCTGAGCTAATTAGCAGAGACTCCATCCTTTCCTCGGCAAAGACATTATTTCATTATCCAAAGGCAAACACAGCCCCACGGTGTCCGGCAAACACACTTCGGCAGCTTTTGCAAAAGCAGCGCAAATCAATGGGCAGCAAGAGGGCTGCTCTGGCCCGGCCTCCCCACAGGGCCTGGGGCTCTGTTCCCATCTTTCTGACAAATGCCGGGGAAGAGAAAGAAGACTGTGTTGGATGGGAAAGATTACGGGCTGAGCAATAAGGCACAAAGGCCCCACGGACAACTCACACCTATTGTCACTTCTAGATGAAATCGGCCATCTCCAGGTAAAGGAGGGAGGGCAGGAGAGGTGGGGGGTGGCCTTCTGGTAGCAGGCCGGGCTGCAACACTGGAGAGCCAAATAGAAATCCTAGCATGTCCATGGTGATGGACAGCCTTCCCTTGTGCCCACAGGACAGGGACCAGCCCCTCAGCAGGAGCACTGCCTACCTTCCCACACTCATCACTGCCAGCTACGCTAAGCCTATTGGACGGGGCTTCTCGCCATCCCCCCCCCCCCCCGCCGCCACAGGTGGCCTCATGCCAGCCTCCTCTTCAGTGACCATGTTGTTTCCCCCTCCTTTCTGCTCTCAAGACTTGGTGCCACCTCTTTCAAGGGGCCTTCCTGACTGTTCCATCCTGTTCTGCCTCATGTCTCTGGAGCACTTCTCACAGGCCCGACAAAATCAAGCACATAGTTCTGTGGTTCCTGCCATGCCCAGCTCTCATTGTTGTGGTTGTGGTTGTTGATTTGTAGGTCGTGTTGTGCAGGGAAAAGAGATCTGGCCTCTATCCCTCCCTATCATTGAGGATGATACAGAGACAGGCACACAGTAGGTGCTTGGTAAGTGTTTGCTGACTACTAGGAAATTCTTCTAAAGCCTCCATGTGCTGCAGTGAAGAACACTCTGGGGAGTGCGGAGACCAGGGTTGTAGTCAGCTCTAAGGCTAAGATTCTGTGTGCTCTTGGATAAGTCACTCACATTCTCTCAGCCTTAGTGTCCCCATCTGTCAAAGCAGGGTTTGAGTCACAATGACCTCTGAGGCTCTCTGTTCAACTGGGAGAAGACAGCTGCGCCCCAGTCTGAGCCAGATGCTATCCGTGGTCCTGAATTTGGGAGTGGCTCTCTCTGGGGCTGGTGGGCACAAAAGGCGAACAAAGCCATGGAGACAGAGCACGGGAGGATAGGGGGAGGGAAGGAATGTACAGCTGAGAGACACAATTTATTTGGATTGCTGGTTCTGGGCACTGCCAGGGGCTGTCCGCATGGGGCCTCATGCTCAGGCTGGTGGAAGAGGTTCAGCCTTAGCCACTGGGGAACCAGTAGTCTAGTCATTCAGACACGCTGAGAACACAGTCTGATGGTAGGGGAGGCTGGAAGCACACACATACCACTTGTGCACACACAAGTACACACATAGCAATATTTATGTAAACAATGAGTGACCAAGCGTCACAGGCATCAAGCTTCCCAACGCAGAGTGCCTTCCCAGGCATTGCCACACTTGATTTGCCCCACACCCAAGGAGGAACAGGGAACCCCTTTAAAAGAGGAGGAAAGTGAGACTTGGTTCCTGGATCCTTCTCACTTCCAGAGTGTGAGAAGCTATCGCCCAATCCCCTTCTTCCCCAAACTGTGCCAGGTGCTTGTCTTCATGAGAGATGAGACAAAGAAGGCATTTGCTGTGGAAGAGCAGGCAACACGCCCAGAGCTAGGAGAAAAAATGGGAGTGGGGAGGGATGGGGGAAGGGAAGGAGGAAGGGAAAGAGGCAAGAAAGGGAGGAAACAAGGATGGGAGGAAGGGAAGGGAGGGGGAGGGAAGGGGGAGGGAGGGACCGGAGAGGGAAGGAGGGAGTGGGGGAGGTAGGGGAGTGGAAGGGACAGGAGAGGGAAGGAGGGAGGAGGGGGAGAGAGGAAGACAGGTTCCACTGCTATTGAGGAGCAGATCTTGGCAGGGCCCTGTGCTGGCCCAGCCACCGTCCGCTTCTGAATAATTTCTCCAGCAGAAACTCCATAATTATGGGTAATAACAATCACTCTGATTTGCATGTATTGAGCACCTTTCAGCCCGAGATCTCCAAGTGCTTTGCCAACATTAATTAATTCATTAGGCACACCCGCCTCCCTGGGACAGGGCGACATGACACTCCACCCAGAGCACAGCTGGCTCCAGAGTACTCAGTGGGTGGCAGTCCCAGCATGGCTGCATGTCGGGTGTCCTGGGGTGAGGAGCTCTGAGGAATAAGAGCACCCCCCCTGGCACTGGACTCTGCCTCTGGCTGCCCCCTCAGAGGTCAGAGCCGCCCCTTCTGTGCCCCAAGGTGAAGCCTCTCTATCCCGGCCTGTTAAAGGGCCAGGTTGCAGGCAGTCATGTGCACACAGACAGCCTACCCTCAGCTTTGCCCTCAGTCAACGGAGACCTGGGGAAACTCACAAGCTTCCAAGAAATAGTATCGTCACCTCTAAAAAGGTGGTGGGGCCCAGCTCCCAAGGTGAGTGTGAAGCTGGAGGCAGGTAGTGCGGGTAGGAAGGATTTAGACCCGAGCAAGGCTGTGCACGAGAAGGGTGTACCCTCCCCCCTGCCAGCCAGGCCTGTGGGAAAGAAGCCCAGAAGACCACAGACAAATGTACAAACCCTTCGGGGCCAGGACCCTCCTCAGTCCCCTTCAGGAGCGTGGAGATGCCCCTCCTTCCAAACAACTCTCAGTCCTGCCCCTAATGCCCACCTGAGGCCAGGGCCCACACTGGCCTCAGTGCCAGATGCCCTAGGAATCTGACCAGGACAGAGGAGGTATCCCTGCAGGCCAGGCTCAGAATCAGGGCCAAGAGGGAACACTGGGGCCTGCAGGCTCTAGCCCCAAAGCAAGGCGCTCCCACAGAGCAGCCAAATCCAAGGTCATCTTCTCCCAGCCCTGACGGTGCAGATGGGCAAACTGAGGCACGGGCGGAAGGGAACTCAGGGTCCGAATCAATCCTAGTACCACCATTTATTTGTGCTGTCACCTTGAGCAAATCATTGCCTCCCTGAGCCTCCATTTCCTGATCTGGAAAATGAAATAGTGCTACCCCTGGCTAACAGTGCTGCCTACACTGTAGGTGCTCAACGAATAGAGCTGCTATCATTAATTATGCTATAGTTACATTTTCTACTTAACACCTTCCCTAAGGTCACATTGAAAACTCCATAATTAGACCCTCAGTTTCATGGCACAAATATTTACTGAGGTTCTACTACGTGCCAGGCATTCTGCTGCCCACCTCTCTCACTCTTCTCTTTTGTAAGTACCCCGTCCCCAGCTGGCTGGCTTCCTCCCTATCTCCTCCACACTCTGGCCTCCTTCCCGAAGCCAAGCATTTACTCTTGCTGTTTCTTCCATCTAGATGGCCCTCCTGCCTCCCCTCTGTACAGCAAAATCCCTTTTCAATCTGCCATGGCCTACTCCAGCCCTGTCCTCTCCAGGGAGCCCTCTTGGATTGTCCCAGTGTGGTTTAACATTTAACTGCTCCCAAGTTCCTCCTCCCGTGTCTGGGGTGGGACCAAGGACTCCTCCAGGGCCAGAGCAGGCCCCAGGCTACACCCTGCCCAGCCAGGTCCACCTTCTTTCCTGAAGGGTCCTGATCTCTGCATGGAGATCTCGTGTGGTGATAGCAGATGACCCCCTTGTGTGCAGGTGGATAGCACTTTACGGTTATGGAGCACACAGTCTGACGGGGGTCCCTGAGGAACACAGGCCCCAAGGAGCTCAGACACCCTCACTCACAAACGGTCACGTACACGGCACTAACACACGACAACAGTCACGCACACATTCTTACACACATATTCACATGAAACACACACTGACACTCAATAACAACCACACACCTGTGAACACATACACACACCATCAAGGGAAGGCCAACCCGGGTTGATAGCACCCCTGGTTGATGAGGCGGTGAACACATGCCCATTTCCATCCATCTGTGCATCTGTCTGGCTTTCACCTACCTCTGTGCATTTTTAAGTCTTAAGAATACTTAGGTATTCTTAAGTATTGAAACTTGAAAGGCGACTGCAAAGGTGCCGCTTTAGGGGACTGTGCACAGGGCATGACCCTGCACCCCTCATTCCCACTGACATCCTCCCCATAGGGCATGGATACCCCCAAGCATGTGCATGCACGCCCAGCGCCCACTGCCCACACACATTCACATGGACTACCTCTCATACACACTCATCTGTGATCAGGCACGCAGTTCTCAGGGAGACCTAGGGGCCCAGCCCCGGGAAACGGTCCCCACCCCTGCTATGCAGGTCTTGCCATCTATACCTACAGCTGCTACAGTCTGGGGGAGTGGGGCAGGAACCCAAGCCTGGGCAAGGTTAGATGCTCAGGGCCCTGCTGCCTCTCTCCTTGGTCAAGCCACCCACCCTTTCCCCCTCCCACCAGTGTACTTGTCTCAGGGTCACCTTCTCCAGGAGGCCTCTCTGGCTCCCAGGAATCATCTTGGTTCGATGTTTGACACTATGTCTTCAAGATGATTTTCTTCGGCAGTCTGTCTCTGGGTCCTGACTCTGGTCTGAGCCCCCAGAACAAGAGTGGCCAGGCTGGGCTCAGCAGGCACTGACCATACTTGGGAGTCGGCTCAGGCATGAAGCATCACAGGAAAGGAGTGTCCACTCAACCAGATAAAACTGAGGTGGGGGAGGAAGTACCCCTTAGGCAGCGGCTGGGCCCCCTCTGGGAGCCCTTTCCATCTTTGTGCCTCAGTTTCCTCAGCATTCAACGAGGATATTGTGCAGACCGAGTCAAGGTGCTTTTTGACCTAAAACCGCCCTACAGGTATTAGGGTCTCGTGATGTTTTCCGGCACGGTGTCCTCAGGGAAATCTTCTATTTCCCCCACAACAAGGGTCCTCAGTGGACCCTGAGCGGCAGAGATGTCACATCAAGTCCCCAGAGGAAAGGACAGAGGGTACGGAGACAGGGTAAAGAGGAGGAGCAAGGGGTGAGGAGCTTCCCTAGAGACAGAGAGAAGGATAGAGAGAAGAATGACAGCCACAGGCCTCCTATAAGCAGGGGCCGGTTAGAACCACCCAGAACCTGGGGCTCAGCCCCCCACCCTGGCACAGACTCCGGGGCACAGGAGCCCCTCCAGCTCGTTAGCCAAGACCTGCCCGTTAATCACCATAGGCTGCCTCTCCCTGCCTCGGCTGTGTCAGGCCATAATAATATATGAATAACATTCATTTATTCACCAACTTCCCACTCAGGAAAAGATATATGGCACTGTAGGAATGGATTTATCCTGACACCCAGCTTTCAGCAAAGTGAGGCTAATTTAAACATTTATGTCAAAGCCTTGCCCCTCCCCTCGCCTTCCAATTTTATTTTAATGGTGGGAAGGTAAAGGATGGGAGGAAAGTTGAAAATGCACAAGCCCGCACAGTTTGAGGGGTAGAGGCAATTGAGAGGAAAAGGGATCTTGGCTGGCTTTCCTTCTGGCTTCGCCCCCACCTTCCATCCTGGCCCTGAATCTACAATGAAAGCAGCACTGGGTGGGGTGGGGGTGGGGGTGCAGTAGTCCCTCTTGGCCACTATCTGACCATGCACCCCTGACAAGCCCGCCCCCTCCCGGGCCTCCACTCCCTTGTCCGTAGAGCAGAGGGCTAAGCAAACTAGACAATACCCAGGTCCTCTCTGGATGCTGTAGTTGGGTTCTTCTGTCCTCTCCTGGGCATCTCCTCACCCCTGTGGTCCATCTGTAGCCTCTGGGGAGACGGAGAAGCCCAGCTGGGCTCTGCCACAGATAGTCCCCCGCTACGGCCAAGACAGCCAGTCTTCAAGGGAGAGGCTGCTGAACTGGAGGGAGTTCAGAGCAGGCTGGGGCAGTCAGGGAACAGCCAGGCTCTGTGCTCTTCAAGAGCACAGCCTCTAGGGCCTGGACTCACATCCCTGTTTTCCCATCTACTCTGTGGACTTGGCTGATTGCTTACCCTCTCTGTGCCTCAGTTTCCTCATCTGAGAAATGACGATGAGAGTGCCTACCCCACAAGGTCCTTGAGAGGATCAGACGGGGCCACCATTCACGAAAAGCCGCTGGCACCACACTTGGCCCAGAGAAGGAACGTAGGAATGACAGCATCACCGTCATCGGGAACGGACGAGGAGGAGTGGAGGGAAACATGTGAAGTCAGTCCGACCTGAGTCTCCCCACTGCTTATCCCTACTTCAGTTCAGGCCCAGGCCTGTCCAAGGTGTCCCAGGGTGGGATCTGCTCCACTCAGCCCATAGGAGCCCGCCAAGCCCCTGACGGAGGCAGCAAGATTTCTCTTTGCTACCGGCTGAGACCAAACCACTCCGCCTTCCATGAGTAAGATGTAAAATCAGGGCCTTCTCTGGAGTCTTGGAAAGCACATAACAGCAGGGCAGGTAAGAAAGTAGCAGACAAGGGCAGGGGGCAGGGCAGGACACTCAGCCTATGGAAATAAACTACCCTCGTGCGCACACCCACATACACACACTGGCACACACCACATTTCCCATGGCTGGCCTCTGGCCTGCGTTTAAAAGCCCCTGGCTGCCCCCAGGACCCTCAGGCCCCCAAGGGGGCAGGTATGGAGAAGAGGTACAGACTGGAAGGGCCCTGATTAGATCAAAGCCTGGAGGGCAGCAAGGAGGGAGGCCTGTTAACCCCATACTGCCAGAGCCAACTTGGCCCAAGGGGGCCTGGGGCCCCGGGCCATGGCCAAGTCACCCTCAGACCCTCAAGTTCCCCTCCTGAAAAAAATGGAGCCAATTACACCAACTTCACAAGGCCCCAGTGCCTGGCACACAGTAGGTACTCACCAAGCATCCCCTTCCCACAACTGCCCTCCCCTAATTTCACAAGTGCAGGGAAGGCTGAAAGCAGCTTTCATCTCATGCCCCGCTGGAACAGGAGACCCCATCAGACAGTGACGGAGGGAGCCAGCGACTGGGGAAAAGGGTGCCAGCTTATGTGGGGGCGTCAGCTTCTTGGAAATCTTGCTCTAATTGAGTGTCCTATTAAAACACGTTGATTTTGGTAACACAGGCATTTTGATAAAAGAGTTCCTGTGTTATTTATAAATGTCATAGGGGGTCCTGGGTGGCTCAGTCGGTTAAGCATCTGACTCTTGGTTTTGGCTCAGGTCACGATCTCACAGTTGTGAGATCAAACCCCATGTCAGGCTCTGCGCTGACAGCACAGAGCCTGCTTGGGATTCTCTCTCTCCTGCTCTCTCTGCCCCTCTCCTGCTCGTGCTCCCTCTCTCTCTCTCTCTCTCTCTCTCTCTCTCTCTCTCTCTCTCTCTCAAAATAAATAAACATAAAAAAATTATAAAAGTCATAATGGAACAAACATGCTGAACCCTCTTCCCTGGCCACACCCTCGGGGACCCTGGCATCTGAGCCACAGCCTATCACCAGGACACCACTGCTCACCAGGTGCCAGCCAGCACCAATCCCTGAAGGGGCCCAGGGAGAGGCTACACCCCAGAAAGTGACTGCCAGGTCTTGGAAGTCCCTTCTTTCCTCGAGCCTGGGTGACAATTCTGAGGCAGTTTATTTTTCTCCTCAAAAGGAGCTTGGCAGTGACTCACGCCTGTGTCCCTGAAGCAGCCTGTTCTGCGCTGTCACTCAGGCACGCATCTTAGGACTCCTTCACCCTGTGGTGGGTGGAGGGCACCCACCGGGGTTGTGGAGGGGGACGTTTAACCGCCCAGGCTGGATATGGAGAGGGTCAAGGGGGTGGTGTGAGCCCAGCCACCGAAGATGTCCCAAGCCCGTCCCCCAACTCCCGCCCAGCAACCCCCCTCGCGGAGCCTATCAGTAAGAGCAGAGGCTGGAGCACACACAGGGGCTGCAAACCCGGCAACAAAATGGCTTATTTGGCCTGCTCAGCAGTTTTAAAAAGATGTGAATCAGTTGCCAATTTTTACAAATCACACAGAAATCTGGATTTCTGGTTTCTCTTGGAAAAATCTGATCTGGCCACACAGGGCCTACATTTCCACGTGTCAAAAACGAGCCAGGAACGGAGACTCTGGTTGCCCACAGTCCCTACCCGGCCTGCTTCTCTCGTTTCCATTACCAGCCTGGCCTCTGGGAGTTCGAGGCCCCCAGGCATCTAGTTCTGGGGTTCCAAATCTCTAAATCTATATCAGGCCTCCTGTGCTCAGCCTGGGGCTGGGGAAAACGAGGCACGGGAGAAAGAGCAAGTGATCACATCCCAGGAGGGGGGTGAGGGGGTGACGGGGCTCACAGCTGGACCCAAAGTAGGAATACAATCCAGGAACATACAAACCGCAGAATTTATTGTAAAAGGTTTTATTCTGTGGTCGTTAACAAGTGTCCATGTTTAATCCATGCCATTCTATTAAACCAGACATTTGCTCCCATGTACAGGGTGGGAGAGTGCTGGGACCCACCACTCAAGTGTGAGAGACGAGGCCACAGCAGCCCAGTCCAGACACAGGACTGCATGCAATCAAAGACGGTCCTAGCTGTCTTGCTGACGGGGCAGGAACTAGGGTGGACATTCTCTGCTTTCGTATTTGGGGATGTAATAACCAGTTTAAAGGGCTGAAATTGTAATTGTGCAAATATACGTAATGAGCTAAAAGCTTTTTTCTGCTATGATTGTGCTCTCTCCAGGTCAGATATCTACACTCCAGAAATACCATTAATCTGGTCCAGGTCAGGTACAAGACACTGGAGGCAAATAATCTTCCATTGTAATTAAGTGCTAGAAAGAGAGATTCCAACAGGAGTTCTCAGAAGGAAGGGCACCAAGGGTTGGGGAGCCCAGGCAGTTTCCCGGCCTCAGGGCATGGAGCCAAGTCCCCTTACTAGCTGTCTACAGGCCCTTTGCCCAAGAACTCCCCCCAGGACAGTGGTATCAGAGGAAATGAGCAGAAGGAGCTCGCTGAGGCCCTGCCACGTGCCCGACCCCTAGAATTTCCATCCCTGGCACATGGCCTCTTTGAGCCTAGGTTTTCCCATCTGCAAAGTGAACATGATTGACGGAGTGAGGCCTGCCCGTGCAGCAGTGATGAGGGAGCAGGCCTCTGCTTCCATTTCCCTCATCCCCCCAAGAAAAAGCCCACAGGCCCCCCTGAGACCCTGTTCTAGGCTATGCTGTGTGACCCCAGGCCAGGACCTGACCCTCTCTGGATTTGTGCCCTCCAGCTGTAAAATGAGGCTTTACATCCTCTTGGATCTTTTGAGTCCTAGAACTTGCTGCTCCAGCCCTGAAATCACCTGGGCACACTTGGCAGTGGCCACGACAGCCTGAGGCTTCCTGGTACCTGGGGGCAGAAGAGAACAAAGAGAGGGCTGAGGAGGCACTGGGTGGCCTTGCTAGGTGAAGGCAGGCAGAGTGGGCTGAGGGGTAGGTAGAGAGCAGTAACATGAGGATAGGGAGTGCAGGCCAGTGTCTTAGGACCCTTGTGGTGATGGTCAAGCCCAGATGGGATGTGGGACTATGGCATACACCAAGCACAGCTTCTGCTCAAAGACTCAGGTGCAAGGGCAAGACACAGTCTCAAAGCTCTAGAGGAACAGGCCTTGGGCAAGCCTCCTCCAGGATGCCTACCCTGACCACCTTCCTCTCTGAGTGGGGACCCCACTCTCCACAAGCCCTCAGGGTAAGTAAGATGGAAACATAAGACGGAGCAAGCAAGGCCAACAGAGGAACATATACCTGCCCAATACCTTCCCAAGATATGGAGCCTCCAAGCCTCCTGTGCTTCAGGCCAAGACATCTCAACTGGAGGTTCAGAAAACAAAACCAGAGCAGGAAAGCACTTCGGGGAAGGTACACAGTGGTCAAGACACCAACCACGAGGTCTTTGCCCAAGCAGGAACCCCCCCCCCCAAACCCAGGGGTCGTATCTACCCGGCAAACACCTTTCTACTTCTAGCATGGAGCCCCTCCTCCACAAAGGTTTCCGTGACCCATCACCCCAAGAGACATACCACTTCCTCCACTGGACCACCATCTGGCCCAGCAGCCCTGTAGACTTCTACCTTGGTCCCAGGGGCCTTCACAGCTACCTCTCTTACAAAGCTGCCTCAGGGGGCTGGGAGCCCCCTGAGGGAGGCACTGGGCCTGACTGCTCTCCATCACCCCAGTACCAGCTCTAGGACTGTGCCCGGCACAGAGCAGGTGCTTAGCAGATGTCTAAGGGAGGAATGGAGGACCAAAGGTGAGGAAGCCTGGGAGAACCACCCAGAAAGGGAGGTGCCCCGCCCCACCCCACCCTCACTGGGTTGGCAAAAGCTGCAGAATTAAGCACAAGTTATAATTAAGACGGGATGTTTGAAGAGAAACATAATCTCCGTTTCCGTGGGATCCGCGGGCACAACAGTAATTAACGTCTCATTAACATTCGCCTAATTAAGCAGTTTATGAAAGTGTATGGATTTGCATACCGCCACACCAAGCTTGCTCAGGCAGCAAAATTAACCCCTCAGGCCCTGGAGGGCCGGGAGGCAGGAGGGCCGGGTAGGCAGAGGGGTGGGGTGGTGACACCAGTCAGCAGAGGTGGGGGGACTGGACCCCCCCCCTCCCGATAGCACTTTCCAGGCCCCACCTCCCCAGCCCCTGATTGCCTGAATGGATGGTTCACTCCTCTCCTGGAGCCTCTGCCCATTCACTGGGCCAAGATCAGAGTTTCTCAAAAAGGCCCTTTTGAAGGAAGGTGGCTGATCCCACCCACTCCACCAGTCCAGGCTGTGCCTGCCCGCACTGAACAACTGACCAACCCCTGAGCATCTCCTTGTGCAGATCACTCCTCCTCCAGGCTGCTGGCTGCCCACCCCGCTCTGCTGCGAAAAGAGACTAAGAGCGCTTGCACAAGTAGGGGAGGGGCAGAGAGCGGGAGACACAGAATCCAAAGCAGGCTCCAGGCTCTGAGCTGTCAGCACAGAGCCCGGTGCGGGGCTTGAACACACAAACCATGAGATCATGACCTGAGCTGAAGTCAGATGCTTCACCGACTGAACCACCCACGTGCCCCTCAGCTTCTGGTACTTTTACCTGCTTCATCTTGCTCAGCCCTCCCTGCTCCCTGAGGGCTGTGTTAGTGTCATTCCCATTCCATGGGGGGGGGGGGGGGGGGGGGGCTCAGAGAGGACCAGACCCTGCCCACGCTCATAGAACTGGTAAGGGCAGAACCCCAGGCTCTGTGACCCCAAAGCCCCTCCCGTGTGCCCAGACAGCAACATTTGGGGGACACAAACACTCCTCTGCAGCAGCAACAATACACATGGCCCCGGCCACGGAAAAAGGCTGGCTGCTCCTTCTCACCTCCCCTGAACGCTAATTAACCACCCTCCCCAGGGCCCCCTCAACTCCCAGACAGCCGCCACTGCTGGAATCAGAGTCACCAGGGCCACTGAGGAGGCCTCAGTTCTCCAAAGGAGAAAAAGAAAGGGGCCTTTTAGGATGGGGTCAAGAATCAAGTAAAGCATTTCCGTCCACAGACTTTGAAGTCTTGAGCGCCTTATGCATTTTAGTTGCTCCTTAATTATCTTCCTCCTTGACCCCACCCCCACTGCAGTCCTGCCCACCACTTGTGCACTTGGGGTGCCCATCAACTCTCTGCTCATTCCAAGGGTAAATTAGGAAAACTTTCCTCAGTGATGATGTAGCAATATATATCAAGAGCCTAAAAAATGCTCATTCCCAACAAGCTATAAAAAGCATAAGCCATAAAGGCGAGAAATTTGGCTGTTACAACTTAAACCATCTGTGTAACAAAAGACATCACAAAGGGAAACGAAAAGCCATAGACAGACCAGAAGAATGTACCTGCAGTACATACAGCCAACAACAACAAAAAAATTTGTTTCCAGGCTATATAAAGAACTCAGCAAATCAATAAAAAAAAAAAAGACAAATCACCCACTTTTTGTAAAAGGCAAAGAACAGGAACAGGCACTTGGTAGATGAGGAGACCCGAAGGGCCAACAAACATGATGAGACTTGCCTCAGCTCAGCAGAGGGCCAGGAAACGCTAAGTAAAACTACCAGGTAAAATCTGTACCATTAAATTGGCGGGAATTTAAAAAGGCACAGTGCTGAGTGTTTGCTGGGGCTGTGGAGCCGCGGGACCTCTCATGCATTGCTGGGGGCAGTGGAAGTTGCTACAAGCATTTGGAGAAACAATTTGGCCTTATCTTGTAGAGCTGAAGATGCGCATACCCTACCACCAAGCAATTCCAGTCCAAGAGAAACTCCCACACATGCGCAAGGAGGATGTACAATGCTCACCGCAGCCTTGTTTATAAGAGTGAAAAGGGAAGATGCTCTAAATGTTCCCCGGCAGAAGAACGGATCAATCGGAGGGACATACAGATTCACAACGGCAGACTGAACACATGCACTTTCCCTTACTCCTTTCCAAAACTCCATTACAGCAATAAAGGATCTTTTCTGTACATAAATCCACAAGGACAAAGAATGGAAGAGGAAACAGCAACATAATTTTGGAAGTTGGAAAGCAAATGAGTGAATGGTAATTGACTTGGCAGAGCTGAGACAGCAGCATCCCAAGTCCTGGTCCTATTACCTGGCAGAACCCACCAGAGGCTCAGTAACCAGGGGCACCACATAGCACTGTGGACACAGGAATGAAGGACTGGCTAGAAGGCTATGTAAGAAGCAGATAGACCCAAGAGCTCCCATTATCAGCTCCACCCAGAGAAGACTGGGAAACATCAGGAGAGGTGGAAGGTGGGGGACCACACAGGAAACTGAAGGAGAAAGGTGAGAGTCTATGTGCTGGATTTCAGGGCTCAGCCCCAGCCTCCCTTTCCCAACAGGCTCTGCCATCAAGGTCCCCAGCCCAGGCAGGCCAGCCACAGGGAAGCACAGTTGTCCAGCCTGCCCACACACCAAGGATGCCAACCAACCTTAGGTGCCCCCTCCTATATAGGAGCTACCGACTGAGCATTGCCAGACATTTGAATGTCAGTTCCACCAGCTCAGGGACTTTTGACCATTTTGTTCAAGGTTGTAGAAGGGGGCTGGCACAGAGAAGGTACTCCATACATTTCTGCAGAGTGAATTACCTGAGGAAACCTCTAATAGAAAAGACGGTGTCCAAACAAGCAAGCAAACAAGGAGACAGGCAGTGCAGACAGAAGAGAGACAGCTATCATCATCTTCACAGAAATAACCTACAGTATCCATGAAACAAGAACTGGGTACAACGTATTTTAAAGAGAACATTCAGCAAATTAAAAGGAATCGTTGAAATTTAAAGCTTACAAATCAAACACTCCATTAGAAAGGCAGAATGGCAACATAGAGGAAACATCCTAGAAACAGGGACAGGAAGATACAGAAGTTGAGACAAAGGAGGGGAAAGATGATGAAGTTAGGGGTCCCTCCACAAAGCACAAAATCTGGTTGATTAGGGATCCAGAAGGAGAGAACAGAGAAGATGGAGGTCAGGAAATCATAAAGGAGTAAATCAAAAACGTTTCCAGGGCTGAAGAACATGATTTGAAAAGGCAGGCCCTCAGCAAGACACAGCATATTCAATTATCTATCACCTCCAGGCTTCCAGAAAGACAAATCCCAGGTGGCACACACAAAATCAATGCTCCAGCAGTGGTGGAGCCCCCCCACACCAACTCTGTTAGCAACAGCAAAGCAACGGCTTTCAAGGGAGGGCCCCCTGTAAAGTTCTGGGGAAGAGATCTCTATCTGGAGTTCTATACCCAGCCAAACTACCACTCAAAGTGACAAAGAGTCTTCAGACAGGCAGTCTCACAACCCCTCTCCCACAAACCTTTTCCAGAAGGTGATGGAGGGTGGATTCTGCCAAAGCAAGAATGTAAAATAAGAAGGGGAAGATGTGGGATCCAGGAAGCAAGAGGCCCAAGCCCAGAGAGCTGAGTAATGGACCCCTGAGCAATGGAGGTGAGCCATCCCCTTATGCCCATAGCATAATCAGTGTCCAAATAAACCAAACTGGAGCAGGTCAGAAGGCTCAGGAAGAGATTTCTCCAAGATAAAATTGATAGAGTACTTTGTTTGTTTACTTATGTTGAAAGGAGATTTACCCAACTGGAGAAGAGCAGGGAATTGCTTTAGGGATAAGCACAAAAAGCAAAAACTAAGCCCTCTTCCCCACCCAAAGAAAAGGACAATTATTAACACCAGGGAAAACAGCTAATCAAGAAAGGAAAAGTAATCAGAGTATTCTACATGGCTCAGCTGGGAAGCTCAGCCAACCAAAAATGTAGTGGGGGGGGGGGGGGTGAGTGGTCAAATGGAGCTAAACCTCAGCTTCTTTTTATTTTTTAATTTTTTTAATGTTTGTTTATTTTTGAGACAGAGAGAGACACAGCATGGGTGGGGAGGGGTAGAGAGAGAGAGGGAGAGATAGAATCCGAAGCAGGCTCCAGGCTCTGAGCTGTCAGCACAGAGCCTGATGTGGGACTCAAACTCAGGAGCCATGAGATCATGACCTGAGCCGAAGTCGGAGGCTCAACCGACTGAGCCACCCAGGCACCCACCTCAGCTTCTATAGTAAAAGTCACTCAGTAATGCCTGAAACTGGAAAATCAAGGAGCAGCCATACAAGCCAGTTATTTAGAATGAGGGAAGTAAACACACAATCCACAAAAAGAACTGAAAAAGTTTGCTCCAGAGAAGTGGCAGATGGCCCAGGGAAAGGTTTAGTAAGGTTTGTCACAAAGCAATGCACTTGGCCTCCTCCCATCTCAGTGGGGTCTTGCCTGGCCCTAAATATCCCCCTCCCCTGCCCTCAACTGTAAGTGTTCATGGTCCAGAGCACCCCCATCCACCAGCATCCCACCCTCCTGGTCAGCCCCTGCCTCCACCCCTGCTGGGTTTCAACACCTGGGCCCCCTCCCTTTCCTTAAAGGGCCAGAAGAAGCAGGACCCCAGGGTCAGAGAGGGAAGCCCTCAACTTCCTCTTCCTCCTCTGCTACATCCTGATTTGGGGGCTGCTTCCTGAGGGCAAGGGTCTGCCCACGCCAGTAGCCTACTGAGTTTTTCTGTCTTTCATTTAACAAATAGTTACTGAGCACCTCCTCCATCCCAGGCACCGGGGAAAAGGCTGTGGACAAGGCAGCTGCGCATTAAGCAAATAAAGCAATAAACACAAATTGAGGGAAGAGCCATGAAGGAAGAGCCATGTGGAAGACCTTCCACACCAGGTCTGTAGAAGAACTCTGATTTCTTCAGAGATAGTGACACTGAGGGGCAAGCTGGGACAGGGACAGGGATACCATGTCCAGGCCTGGAGAAGGAAGGAAGGGAACAGGTAGTAGGGAGGGGGGACAGGAGAACCTACTCCCCAGCCCCCAACTCTGTCTTTTGCTCCCCACCCATCACCCCAGCCAAGCCCAGAGCCAGGCTCGTCAGAGGAGAGCAGGAGAGAGAAGTCATGGCCCAACCTTTTAGTGGAAATTGATGCCCACCTCACCAAGATGATCTACACCCTCAGTTCATTCCTCACTCAAGTCACATGAGGCACTGCTGCCATGAGGGGAGAGTGGGGCAGCAGGGTGTGGGCACAGGTTTCCTCTCTCAGGAAGTTCTCTCTGCTTGCAGCAGCCATTACCAAATGTGCCTTCCTGCCCTGTCCTTCTTCCTAAGCTCGGCTTTCACTCAGGCCTCTCCTGCTCAAGATCCTTCCATGGCTCCCACTGCTCTGAGGAACAATTTATGGATCCTGGCATATAGCACTGGTCAGGTTTATGGCCACGGAGCTGAATCAGGGCTAATGACCACTTAGCAGCATCCTGACTGAAACAGAGGAGGCTGTCCATGGCAGGGTGGGGGCCAGGGCAGGAAGCCTCTACCAGCTGCCACAAAGTCAGCAAAAGTCTCCAGAGGGACCATGCTGAAGCCTGGCCTTTGGACAAGTGGAAATCTGCCAAGAGCTCACAGTGAGGAAGGAAACCCCACCTCCAGGCCTTTGCTCTTACTGGGCCACCTGCCTAAAGGGTCCTCCCTTCTCCTGCCCAGTTAACCTACCTCAAGTCCTCCTGAGGTCGCTCTTGCAACCAGCCTTCCATGACCTCTCAAAGTCTTCCCCATGACTATGCATGGGCCTCTTTCTTTCTTCCCCCAGCACACAGTGGGTACTCGGGGAGATCTTTGGCCAACAGAGTGGCCAGGGCCAGCAAAGGGGCAAGGAGGGCACCTCCTTCCAGTACTCCACCCAGCCATACTCCAAGGGTGGGTTGAGCAATATCAATCCCAATTAGAGACAAGGATGGAGGCAGGGGGACTGCCATGGCGACAGGATGAGGGAAGAGAGCCAGCCCCTCAGCACCCCACCTACCCCTGGTGGACAGTACCCATACCTGACGGTGCAGGACAGCTATTATCCACTCGCCTTATGCCCCACCCTCACCCCACACCATGATCACAGACGGTACTGGGAAGAGGGGCTGGGGAGGGCCTGAAATAGCCACCACCACCAAGCACGTCCTACATGCCTCATAACACCCGTGTAAGACCTGCCCTTCCACATGTGCTTGCTGTGTGCTAGATGGGCAACACACAGGTACTTATTTCATTCTGAGACCCTGATCTGCCCCATTTTCCAGGTGGAGAAACTGAGGCCCAGACACGTATAGAGAACTGCTCATAGTCACACTGTGGTAAGAGGTGGGGTTGGGATCTGGGCTCAAATATGCCAGCCTGGAAAGCTTGGTCCTCAGGAAGTGGGGGGACATACAACTTGGGGCCCGAGTCCCAGGAAGCATAATAACCCCGGGTCCTCTCAGCTGGAGTGGAATACTCCATGGCACCTCTTCCCAGGCTCACCTCCAGAGAGGCAGGCCCCGAAACCAATGCCTTCTTCTTGGGAAAGAACCTACTAAGTGCTGGGTGCTGGGTGAATCTTTAGGACTATCCAGAGGATCGGATCATTGCTGCACTTACAGATGGGGAAACTGAGGCTCTGAGGGGCTAAGGGACTCAGGCGGGTAACACACTAGGAAAGGTGAATTCAGACCCAAGCCTGACTCCACACCGAGGGGCCTTCTCCAGGAATGATGCATCCTCCTCGACTCGACAGGAGTCAGCAAGCCCTTCCTGGTCCCTGGACAGGCCAGGGCAGGGCTTAGCTATTCAAGGCCAGGACACAGGAGACTGGTACTCCCAGCCTGGCCTGGCAGGCCACCTCCCAGGACCTAGGGAGCACCTAGACACCCACCATGCACCATCCCTGCCCAGACAGAGGGAGCCCAAAAGAGTGGGCTAGTCCCCATATTCAGGCCCCTGAAACCCTTCCCTGCTCTCAGAACGGAAAATCCTACCCCACCCTGACACAACACAGGTACCTGGGTGGGTAAGACAGGGTCAGAGAAAGGACAGAGGCCAAGCGGAAATGGAAGGCCAGCATCACAGCCCTGAGGGGAGGAGCAAGCCCCCTCCAGAGTCAGGACTGAGCCAGGGGCTCAGAGGGCTCCTTCCAAACTCCTTGATGTTTAAGGACCCTGGACTTCTAAAGGTCTGGGATGCTAAAAATCTCATGCTTCTGGGAATTTTATATCTGCTACCAACATCACACAGCATCCTATTTCTGCCCTCCACCACCCCAGCAAGAGGCAGGTTTTAACCCACTTTTCTCCCAGAGAACAGAGATCTGCCCAAAGTTCCCAGTGACTGCCCAAAGTCCCCTGTGCAAGCTGAGGTCTGATTCTGGTGCACTAACCACAGTCACTGTGCACTGAGCCCACAGCCCACATGTCCTCATGTTTCACAGGGTCCCAGGTTGGGGAGGGAAGGGAGGGGCAGGGCTCTGCAATAGATTCCTCTGATCTAGAAAACCCAGGGTCTGACAGCCATTATTTCTCTCAGTCCTAGGATTCTCCACAGAAAGTTCTCATGGGATAGGAAAAAAGCCCCCAACCCTGGTCCTGCTTTCCAAGACCCTCTCCAAGCTCTACAAACAAGAGCTCCCAGTTGCCCATGGGGACCCCTGAGGAGGAGCAAGTGAGGGTTGGCCTCTGGGCCCTAAAAACTGGGCCAAGAGGTTGGGGTGGGGCCCAAGAAGTACAGGGGACTGGAAGGGACCCCAGAAGCCACTGCCAACCCATTGCCTACATGTGAACAGGGTGTGATTGGGCCCATTCCACAGATGTGGTAACTCAGTAAGGAAGTAGGCTTAGCTCCACATCCTGGGTATAAGGTACCTGCTCCTATCCCAGCTCTGGCCCTGAGAAGCTGTGGGGGACTGGGAGGGCCACCTGTCCTCTTTGACCTTGAGTTTCTCTCTGTTCGGTGGACGGGATCGTCCCCCTCCAGCCAGGTTTCGGGGTCTGATGTTACAATCCTCTGTGCGGCCCTGCTCCTGGTCAGTGCGACCACGGGTGTTCCAGGGCCAGAGCTGGCCAGCCTTCTCTAACCTGCACTCCCTGTCCCCGCCCCTGGGAGTGACCTGGCTGGACTCCGACACCCCCTGGGTCAGGCAGGAAGACAGAGGAGTGACAGTACAGAACGTGGTGTCAGGCTGATTCAAAATTCCAAAGCGGTTTGGGGCAAGTCTTTGCAACGTCTCTCAACCTCGGTTTCTTCTTCATAAATGGAGGCCATAAGCACTCCCTGAAAAAGAGGGAACCTGTGTGTGAACACACTAAGCATGAGGCCCGGGCGGGGACCTCTCCCCTGTGTAGTCAGCCCACTCCCAGGCCCTCCAACCCAACACCTCAGCTTCCACTTTCAATGCCCCACATCCACAGACAACTGGGGGAAATCTGTAGTTTAAAGTAAAGTAGAATTTGCCTCTCATTAAAATGAAGTTTGTCACCTCTATCATAAATTGTCCCTCTCAGCTGCAGAAAAAGGTCCATTAACACTTTTTTTCCTGTTCCAAATGAGGCAAGAGTGGGTAGGTTTGAAAATCCCTGTGGGCAGTAAAAAAGCCAGAAAAGCCCTCTCCCCCACCACCTCCAGCTGCCCCTCCCCCCAGAAGCCAAAAAATCATTGTAATTATCTGTCTGGGAGCAGGCTTGGGGAGAGTGCCTTAGCATGGTTCGTTAAGGCGCTAATTAGCAGGAACCAGCTCGGCTATGGGAGCTGGGGGGCCCTGGGAGCGGGCTTCAGTCTCTCCTTCCCCTCCTACCATCCCCCAAACTTCTACAACTCAGCCTCACCTGGTTCTCGAGCATTTGCTCACAGGGCCCAGGTCCCCCGCAGTGGCCCTCTCCCTTGAGGCCTCCGTCTCCACATCTGAGCTATGGAGGCTGGCCTATGTGACTGCTGGGACCTAAGGAGCCCTGGATACTCTGTTCCTAGGAGGCTTTGGCACAGACAGAGCACAGAGGAAGCAGCCTGGTGGGGGCAGGGAGGCGCCTTGAGCTCCAAGTACATTCAATCCTTATACTATAAAGAGGATGACCAACATTTAATGAGCACCTACTGTGCGCAGGGCTTGACTAAATGGTATAAGAGCCCCACGAGGTTCACCCTCTCAAGGTCCTTAACAGATGAGGTGAATCTCAGCCAAGTGAATGGTAGCTGATAGGTGAAATCTGCACGGGGGCAGCCAGACTTCCCATCATGGAAGCCCACGCACCCCAGCCTGACTCCAGCCCCAGCCGCACGCATGAGTCTTCAGCTCTCGGCACCTTCCAGCACAAGGGGCCTTACGAGACAGGAACTATCATTACACAGTGTCACACAGGGATAAAGGCACTCGCTGGGGGTCACACAGCCTGGAAGAATGAGAAGCTTTGAATAGGGCTTTTTTTTTCATTTTTTTAAATATTTATTTATTTTTGAGAGACAGAGCTTGAGTGGGGGAGATGCAGAGGAAGAGGGAGACACAGTATCTGAAACAGGCTCCAGGCTCCAAGCTGTCAGCACAGAGGCTGATGCAGGGCTCGAACTCACAGACTTGCAAGATCAGGACCTGAGCCAAAGTCGGACGCTTACCTGACTGAGCCACCCCAGCACCCCAAGAATAGGGCTCTTGATCCCACTTCACAGCCCTGGAAACTCACTGGGGGCCAACCAGCCTTCCTCCAGAGGCCCTGCCCAGACCCCAGCTCTCCAGTGCCCTCACCCTGGGAACCTGCCCGAGGAGCAGCTGCTCTCCCTGTGCTCAGAGGCACCGCCCTGCCATTTACTCAGGGGTCCCCAAGCCCCACCTGCCCCTCCCTTAAATCTTGAGAGCACTGCTCAGGCTCCCTCCAGCCCTCATAAGCAATATCCCTCCTCAGGCCCACAAACCCATGGCCCCAAAGGGGTCACTGAGTCATGACTGCTGGGTGGGCTCATAACCCCTCATGAGCTCTGACCGGCACAGCAACAGGTACACACAATCCCAAATGGGGAGCCCACCCCAGCCTGCTGCCCTCCTCAGCTGCTCCCAAGGCGGGAAGCCCACACTCCTCCACGGGGCTGCAGGCCAGCCCATGCCCTCTCTGGGGAGAACAGGCAAGGTGAGCCAGAGGCCACGGTGGGACAGTGGTGGGGAGGTGAAAGGGCGCAGGGAGTGCCCCTAGATTTCCCAGAAAGTTTTCTTGGCTCCTCAGGTGAGCAGGAGAGTGTGGGCCTTTGCTCACATGAAACACCGGGCTCGCGCCGGCTGTACCTGACTGTGCCTGGCAGGCCTTACTTACTGCCCGAGGCCCACTCCATCCCCAGCCAAGCCCCCCAGCCCCTTGCCGACCTCACCCCGGGCAGGGCCCACTGCCCCTCGAGTACCTTCCAGGGTTTTGTGGGGTTTTTTTGAGTTTTTTATTTTAATTAATTACCAGAGGGGAGCTGGGTAGGGGGATGAGGGAACTAGGTGAAGGGGATTACGGGTGCACTTATCATGAGGAGCACTGAGTAACGTATGGAACTGCTGAATCAGTTACGGTACCCCTGAAACTAAAACAACACTGCGTGATGAGCACCTTCCAGTTTAGAGTCAATGCACACACCTCTGGTTACGCGGCATCCCGCAGGGGCCTGCTCCCACCCCCAGCACCCAGTGCGCCCGCACACACACCCGCGCACACTGCACCCACAGACACAACCCCGGTGCCCACCCCCGAGCTGAGCGTGAGTACCCACCACACACGGTCCGGCGGCCCACCCACCCCGGCTGCACAGATCAGTAATGAGAGCAGTAGGCCCACAGGTCGCGGCGCCAATAGCTCCTCAGCAGCAGCAGATGGAAAGCGGCTTGCTGACCCCAGGCTGAGCCCTGAGCCAGGTCACAGAGATCATCCATCTGTGCTCCTGGATGTCTGGCCTCACCCTTTCCCCAGATCCAACCATCTATGCAGGAAAAGTGGCCAAGAGGGTCTGGAGTCAGCGCCCTGTGGTCAGGCCCTAAGGTCCTTCCACAGCAGCTCCCAGCTCACAGCCCCAGGGCTGCTTGTTTCTGCCCCAGAGAGGCCAGGGGCTCCACCTAAAGTCACACAGCAAGGCAGGGCCACGCCGGCACTAGAACATAGGTCTCCCACAACGTGGACCTGGGGCTCAGATGCAACGCATGTTGTGAGCAGAGCAGAGCCACAGGCCCAGCTCATGTCGTGGACTGGCATATCTCCTAGAACTCAGGATGGCAGTCCCCCAGAGCTGCCCCTCTCTCCATCAGGAATTCCCTCCCCAGTCTCCTCAGCCATGCCTATCAAGCCCCTGCTTTCTTCATACTTCTGCTGACAGCACGCTCACCACCACCCAAAGCAGCCTGGCCCTCTGGAATTCTAATGGGAATGTCCCTCCCTGGACTGGGCTCTGCCCTTGGGCAGCTGGTCCCCATCGCAGGCCAGGGTTTGGGGGAAGGGTTCCGCCCCTCAGAGATTGCTGGATAGCAGGAGCTGCCCCAAGTCTGCCATTTTCCAGCTCACGGGTCCCAGTCCCTCCTTGCCTCCCACTTCCTCCCAGTGTCCCTTTGGGCCGAAGTAGGGTCCAGACTAGAGCACTGACTGGCTGGATGACTGAAGGCTAGCTCCCCACTCTCTCTGAAATGAGACAACTTGGGTAAAGCCCTGGTCCCAGGGGCTCTGGCCGTGTGGACCCAACACACTCAGCCATGGACAGGGCTGAGCATTCCAGGCATGTCTGGGCCTTCTAGTCATCAACTCTCTCACACTAGATTCGCTGCTCCTTGTGATACAGCCTCCCATAGCCTGGACCAAGGCTCTCCAGCACTCCACCCTATGTCCATGCCTCTCTAGGCCTAGAACAACACAGTACAGGTGGGTCCCGTGTGCCCATCACTAGAGAGTTGGGGAAGGCCTGTAACTCTGACAATGTCTCCCTAACAGCTTGGCTTATCTCTGAGGTTGGCCTTGGGGCAGAGGCCAGAGGCAGGAGGGTCTCCCCCAGACCCTGGCCAGCAGCAGGCGCCCCAGGGTCCCCCAGATACCCAGTTCCAAGCCCCCATCCCTCTATCGGCATCCCCACCATGCTCTCATTGTAGCCGCCTGTCCCCGAGCCCCAGGCTTGGTGAGTTACAGCCCATCCATCCCTCCCAATGTCCCCGCCACTACCACCATGGGCCCATATTACGGCGTGCACATCTGTCAGCCTGTGGCCGCCACCACCACTGCCGTTTCCAGGGAGACAGACTCCATTTATGACATTATCAGAAAGTCCAGCCCCTCCTTCCCCCTCCCAACCCCTACCACCGCCTCCCTTTATGAGGACAGAGATTTGGGCTGTAAATATCACCACATGTCTTCCCTGCAGATTCTAACAGGGCCTGAATACATTGCTGCTGCTGAGGCCGCTGAATCACAAACACACAGTCACAGCAAGTTAATGGATGCATTAAGGCTTTACTCTGGCTGCCCTGGCCATGCCCCTGCCACACCCAGGGCCACTGCAGAGTCCCTGGCCCCCCGTCGACCGTGCACCCCTTGCTGCCCTAAGAAAGAATCTGCTCACAGTGCAGGTGGGCTGGGGGATGGTTCACCTGCCCAGGACTTAGCTGAGAAGGAGGGATGGGAGCCAACCCTGGCTGAGCCCCCAACTTGGGAGCCCAACATAACAGGCCCATTACATATCAGCCACCAAGTCCTTCCCCCAATGGCCCTGCAGGCAGTCAGCATTAAGAGAAAACAGAGCCTCTAAGGTCGCACAACTGGTCCATGAGGGAGCTGGGATTCAAACCCAAAACCATGGACCGTAAAGCTCCTCTACCACAGTCCTGCCCCCACCCCAAGGTGGGGTCAGCACTACTAATACACCCAATGTCCAGACGGGACACTGAGGTACAGCCAAGGCCACCCAGCTCGTGGGTAGAGGATCCAGGATTCAAAGCCAAGCAGGCTGGTCTCAGAGCCCAGTTTGTAAGGGCTCTGCTCAGAGCCGCCTTCTAGCCTGGGCGGGTGAGGCTTGCCCACCCCCCGCCCCACCCCACAACTCCCCAGGGAGACTCAGCCCCTTCCTCAGAGCCCACCCTGCAGAGATGTCCCTTACCACTGAGATAACAGTAGAGGCAAGAAGCCCAGGCGCTGGCCCTGACCCACGGCAGGTGTTGGCTGCAGCCTCCCAACCACCCCGCACGCCCCCCAGGATTCAGTCAGCACCGAGTGCAGCACCGGCACGGGGCGGGCAGGACGCAGAGGCACGGTTACCACCAGCGTTGCCGCCCTCCTGGTGGAGGTGTGATGCCACTGGTGTGGGCATTCTGACCCCACAGCCCGCAGGAGGGCACGCACCCCTCTCTTCCTGGGCCGGGACACTGAGGGCACATCACTCACCCTCTCTCCAGGCCGGTTACACCTGTACCAGTTCCTAGGGCGGCCAGAACAAACTGCCATAGGCTGGGTGACTTAAAACACAGGAGCCTATTCTCTCACGGGTCTGGAGGCCACCACTCCGAAATTGGTTCCAGTGGGCCCAAATCAAGCCGTCAGCCAGAGCCTGTACCCTTCAGAAGCCCTAGAGGAGAATCCAGTCCTTGCTTCCTCCAGTTTCTGGTGACTGTCAGGACTCCTTGGCTTGTGGCCACATCACACCAACCTCTGCCCTTGTGGTCACACGGCCTTCTCCTCTCTGTAGTCAGTCTCCTTCTGCCTCCCCTTACAAGGACACGAATGGTTGCGGACAATCCAGAATAATCTTCCCATCGCCAGAGCCTTAACTTAGTCACATCTGCAGAGACTTTTTCCATATAAGGGAATTTGCACCGGTTTCGAGGATTCGGACACTGACTTGTTTGGAGGAATTATTTAGCCTGCCACAGTCACCAACTATCTACTCAACACCCCTCCTAGATGGCTTACAGGTGCATCAAACTTCCCTGATCACAGCTGAGTGCCTCATTTTACCCTAAGCCTGATTCTGGTCCAGGGAGTAGAATCCCCCAGCTAGCCAGCCCCAAAACCGTGGGGTCAGCCCTGAGTTCCCTCTTTCCCTCACCCCCACAGGTGACCCACCACCAGCAAGTCTTGTTGGCTTTACCTTCAAAGTCTCTCCGGAATCGGAGCACTTCTCTCCATCCCCATAGCCACAGTCCTGGTCCAAGCCACCATCCCTCCCTCCTGGATTACTGCGATAGCCTCCTCCTTGGACACCCACCTCCCACGGTGCCAACACAGCAGCCAGAAGGACCCTGAAAACCCAAGTCACAGATGTCACTCTGCCAAAAGTGAGACAGTGACCCCTGTCTCACTCAGAGCTAAAGCCTAAGTTCTTACAACAGTCTGCAAGTTCTGGCCCCGTTTGCTTTCTGGTAACAATTCCTACCCCCCTCTCCCCTTCCCCTTTCCCCTGCCACTACGGCCTCCCCCCTGCTCTGCACACAAGTCAGGCGTGCTCCCACCTGGGGGTACTTGTTCCCTTGGCCTTGAACACTCTCCCCAGGTATCCACGTGGCTCCCTCACCTCCTTCAGGTCTTTACCTAAAAGTCACCTTCTCAACGGGGGCACCCCCACCCCTCACATTTCCTCTGCCTCCTTCCCTGATTTATCTTTTTCTACTTGACATTATCACTAACTCCACACATATGTTGCTTATGCATCTTGTTGAGTGTAAGCTCCATGATGACAGCCTCCGAGGTCCAGCCTCCCACGACTGGTAGGTGCTCAATAAATATTCATTCATTCACTCCACAGACAATTATGGAGCCAGGCACCGAGGAGGCACTGGGACCCAGCGGTTAACCAGACACAGCCCCTGACAAGGACCATCCAGGGTGTTAAGCACAGTGTGGCAGGTTAGCCCAGAGTGTCTTGGGTGTTCAGAGGAGGGAGAGACCAACTCGGCCTAGGGGATCAGGGCAGGCTGTGCTTGGGAGGGCTTTGCAGGATAAGTAGGAGTTTACTGACCGGATGAGGAGATACTTCACAGTTAGCAAGAGGAACAGCAGCTACAAAAACAGGAAACAAATGAATAAGACATGTTTGGGCACAAGGAAGAGGACAGGAAACAGACTAAAAGGGGTGAAGCAGGGGCTAGGGTCAAAGGCCCTTGGAAAGCATGCCAGGGGGGATTAAACTTTCACTGAGAACAATGGTGGGCCACTGAAACAAAGGACATGGCAGGTAAGGCTGTCTGGAGGCTCCCCTACCTCAGACAACCAACACGGGGAGAGGGTGGGGTAGAGTACCACTCACCACTCATCATAGCCTCAGCCAGGAAGCAGCTCAAGCCACAGTGCCATTTTGGACCCCCCAGTATTCCCAGGACTGTACTGGGAGACTGTACTGGGAGGAGACCGTGGAGAAAATTAAAGCCAGCAATTTACAACAAAAGCTAGACTGTGCAGCTCCACGGTAGCCAGGAGACAGGAGTGCAGGGATGGCCTCAGGGACTGAATTTTTCCCCAAAAATTTCATATGCTGAATCCCTAACCCCCCAACGTGACTATATTTGCAGTAAGGAAATAATCAAAGTTATATGAGGTCATAAGAGTGAAGCCCTAATTTCATAGGATTAGCACCCTTATAAAGAGAGATGGCACGGGGCGCCTTGGTGGCTCAGTTCGTTAAGTGCCCAACTTCGGCTCAGGTCACGATCTCATGGTTCGTGGGCTGAAGCTCCGCATCGAGCTCTGTGCTGACCGCTCAGAGCCTGGAGCCTGCTTCATACTCTGTGTCTCCCACTCTCTCTCTCTCTGCCCCTCCCCTGCTCGTGCTCTGTCTCCCTCTCAAAAATAAATAAACATGAAAAAAAGAGAGACAGCAGAAATATATCTCTTTGTCTCTCTCTATTGTCTGAGCACACAACAAGGCGGCCATCCACAAGCCAGGGAGAGCACTCACCAGAACCTAACCATGCTGGCACCCTGATCTCAGGCCTCCAGCCTCCAGAGCTGTGACAAAATTAATTTCAAGCCAACCAGTCTATGGTACTTTGTTACAGCAACCAAGCAGGCTAAGACAATGGTGAAATCAAGGGGAGCTTCCTGGAGGAGACACAGTTTGGGGCTGTCCTATGGCTCAGAGACAGGCCAGAGTCTGGCCGGCTAGAACTGTGGACTCCAGACAAGGCTCATCCTTCACCAGACCCGAGAAGCCTCGGCAGTTTCTTTGGAGTTTAACTCCTCTGCTGAGGATCACAGAGACAGATGTGGGATTGATGGATCTTTGCATCTTCCACAAAGTATAGCCAGACTCTTCGAGCTAGGGGTAGGAGGTTGGAATTTTATGGCTCCCGGGCACAGGATCCCCACTTCCCTTTCTGCCACCATGAAAGGTAACTCAGCCTGACCCAAGCCAGCCAGGATTCAGCATGCAGGGGCCTCCCCCGATCCCAGGTTCTCACCCCTAAGGGGGCTGCCTGCAGATGGAGACCTGGAGTGGGCTCTGAGTGACAGAAATGGTTAGGCTATGCAGAGAAAGAGACGGTCTGTAAATAAATACACACTTTTATAAGACACGTTTAATTAAAGTAGATTAAAATCAATTTGCTTTAAGAAAATTAAAAGCGCCCTAGAGGGTTTCAGAAGCAGGGCAAGAGTCTCTGATTCCAAAGACTCCACAGGAGGGCCCGGGAATAGGTAAGGGGAGCATCCCACTCCCTGAACATGGCGTCCTCAGAAGGAGGTGGTTCAATTTTCAGAGCGCTCAGTATACCACAAGGTGTGCTCATTTGGAACAGCAGGTGTGTTTTGGAAAATAAAGCCCAGAAAGGACAGTGACGTGCCCAAGGTTGCACAGCATGTCTACGGCAGGGCACAATAGGAAGCAACTGGTCCTTCTGCCAGCCCTGGGCATTTCATTCAAGTTCAGCACACCCAACGTCCCTCACCCTCTGTGCCCCTGGCCTGAGCTGCTGCTCCCCCGGGTTCCTCCTGTCACTAGGGTGGGGCCTCTTATTCTGTGGCAATCTGGCTCCTCTGAGGCCCTGCATGGGGAAGGCAGAGGGAAGCAGCCTGGGGGGTGCAGACAGGAGGCAGAAAGGGAGAGGACCCGAAAATCAACAAGCATTCCAGAATTTTAAGCAGTTTTTGGAGGAAAATGAGGAGCAGGTTCAGCTGTAGCAATTTGCTCCAGGGGAAAATTATGTTCCCATGCTCTATTATACAGAACAGAAGGAACATTTGGTGGGTTGAATACTTGTTAATTTATTTCTCTGTTTGTTAATGGGCCTGACGCTCGCGCATGCTCGTGGGCGCGCACGTGCATGCACGCACACACACACGCCAGGCATCAGCGGGAGATGGTGCCGGGATCCCCAAGTTTCCCTGCCACCCTCCTGTCAATGCTGGACGTCTGCAGGAAGGCCGTGTGTGGGACTGAGGTGAGCCTCTCAATTTCCTCATCTGAAAAACAGACTTGGCAACGAGATGACCCAGTGTATAGAGCAAAGCCTTTGACCTTGGAAGAAGTGTGACGAGCCGTGAGAAGCCATTCTGAGAGCATCTACAGACGTGCAGTAGGTCCCAATACTGGGACAGTCCAGCAGCCACCCCCAGCTATGACCCCACGGCTCTCCTCCAGACCCTGCACCTGCCTCCCCCAGGCTCCCTGCTTTCCCTGCCACCGACTCTAATCCATTCTCTCCCCATGGTGGCCAGATTTGAAAAGCACAAATCAGATCCTGTCACTCTCCTGCTTAGCACTCTCCAGAGCTTCCCACTGTACTCTGAATAAAACCTGCTCCTCAGTAGGGCCTCTGAGCACCCCCTCCCATTTCCCCCCTCCTCCTCCCTCTCTCCCTCATTCCCCACTGCCAGCCATGCTATCTTCCTCCTGGTTTTCAAACACACCCAGCTCCTTCCCACCACCAGGCCTCTGCCTAGTTCAGCCCGCCTGGAATGCCATTTCTTCTCAGACATGAGGTCTTGGCTTCGGTACCACCTCTTCAGAAAGGCTTTGCCTGGATGCCTCCTGCTCCAAAGCCACCCAGCCTACCCCAGCCATTCCCTATTTCATCGTCCTGTTTCCTTCCCTCCCAATCTCATCGCCATCTGACGTTATCCGAATTATTCGTGGTCTGGCTCACTCACTCTCACAAGAATAGAAACCACCTGAGAGCAGAATCAGTGTGTGTAACGTTCTACGTGCTATTTCCCCAGGACCTGGAACAGCACCTGGCATTTAGTGGGTGTTTCGTAAACGCTTGATAAGTGAATGGATGCATAAAAGGACAGGTCAGTTGTACGCCAGAGGGGGTTGGCCAGAAGGGGGCCGGGGCTCCCTGTGCCAGTGTCTCCTGCCTCAACCTCTGAAGGGCCTCAGCACCTCTTCAGCAGAGGAAAGGGAACAGGTGGAGACGAGGTCTACAGAGCGGCACCCACGATCTGGGCCCCTTTCTCTAAACAACTTTATGAAGCAGTGACAGGGACTCAGAGACCCAGGTCTGAGTCGTGGTCCAACCTTACTCCGTGCAACTCACTTGACCTCTCTGAGCCTCAGTTTCCTCAAATGCATAGTGGGGATGATAACAGGACCCACTCCCTAGGACTGTTGTGTGGCTGAATGAGATCGTGCTCTTAGAACTGTGAGCCGATGGTGAGGATAAAAAGATTCCCATCTTAAAGACAAGGAAGCTGGGAAAGACCGTGGGTGCCTGGGTGCCACAGTTGGAGAGTGGAGAGCTAGGGCCCAAATTTCAGGCTTGTCTCACTCAGAAACTGGTGCTCTTGTCTCTGTGCGGGCCACACCCCAGCTGGGGGTGGGAAGTGAGCCACAGGAGGCCTTTCTCCAGCATTCACACCTTAGAGGTGGTGTTCCACAGTGAGAACTGGCTTAGCCTCTTTTCCCCAGGTTCAGCACTAAGACTAAGGAAGAGGCTGGAGGGCTGGCTGGGGAGAACTGTGCTGCCCCCACCTCCTCCTGTGCCTGAGACCAGGGAGCTGGGGAGGAAGCACTTGCCCAAGCTCAGACAGGTAAACTGAGACACGTCTGTGCAGAGATGCCCAGAGTGATCCGAGGTGGAGGAATGGGCAGGCCTGAGTCTCAGGAGGTCCTAGAGGAAGAGCCTGCACACAGCAGGGGAGGAGGAAATACTGTTCAGCAAGCACCGCCCCTCCCACCTAGCCAAGGGCACAGAGCCAGGGGAGAAAGCAGGATTCTAAAGGCCCTGGGGCAGGCGCTCTAAGGACAGATTTGGGGCCCACTCACTCCCACTCAACTGGCTTATGGGGTTGGAAGGTCATCACTGAAGGCCCAGAGGCCTAGAGGTAAGGCCGCCCTAGCGGAGACCCTGCTCAGGGCCGGCTAATGAGGGACTGTGGCTGCCAGCGGCCAAGGTGCCTTCCACTTGCGGCCGGTGCACATTAAGAATTATTCCTCTTGAGAGCAAACGATTTGTTACAATCTCCATCGCACGCTTTTCCCGGCTGGGCGCCCTCCCATACATCCTGGATTAATCCCGGAAGTCACTCCATTCATTTAGGACATGCCTGAGTGTGCCTCCTCTTTTATTAGGGAAATTTTTCATTGTTTTGAAGCACTCATAGGTTTTAATTTGGGGCTGAGATTTTAAAGCCTCCCTCAGTGACTAAGAGACCTGAGTTGGCTCGTGGATGGAAAGACTCCTCTGTCCATAGACCTGGTGGGGCCTGGCAGGGGCCACCACACTCCACAGAGGTGAGGGGCACACATCTCCTCTCCAGGGAGCCAGGCACTGCAGCCCCCAGTGCTGTGTGACATTGGGCATACCCTCAACCTCTGAGCCCCGCCAAGAGAGATAAAACCAAGGAGACCGCATATTTGGATGTCCCTTTACTGAGCTTACCCAGGGAAGTCTGAAGTCATCGCCTCTAAAAACCACAGCCCTGGGGAATACTGTGGGGCCATTGAAAAGGCAAGAAGTTTGGAGTTCAGATTTGAAATATGACCCGGGCAGGTGAGTCACTAGCCAATCTGAGCCTAGTTTCCAACACCTTAGGATGAGGCTAAGTGCCAGCCCCCTCTATGGGCTGTTGTGCAGGCCCAAGTTCAGAGCAAGTCTCACTCAACCTGGCACACAGTGGGTGCTCAACAAAGGTGAGTTTTCCAGCCCTCCCAGCCTGCCAGAGACCCTCCTATTTCTCCATTCCTTGGTCTCTTGGCCTCGAGAAGCCAGACCTCCTGGTTCCTGAATCGTGGCTAGATACTGCTCTCACGCTGACCCCCAGCTCCAGGTAGAGCTTCCGCACAGGCCTACCCTGACATTCTGGGAAGCTGCCACCAGCCCCTTCCTAGGCCTCACACAAGGCTTTCAAACCTCCCACCTAAGCCCCTGCAGCCTGGGGACTCCTGCCTGTGCACAGACCCTACACGGAATCCCACCCTCCCCACAGGCCCCGCGCCAAGCTCCGTGCTGGGATAGAGGCCGCATGTTTGTTGTCCCCCTGTCCTACGTCTGGACACAGCTGTCCCACTCCCAACTCCCCTACCCCCATCAGGGCTCCAGGGCTGGAACCTCTCTGGGCTTTGACCTCTACCCCCTCCCACTGCCTGCTCTCAGGAGCTCACAAGCTGCCCTGCGCTTGCTCTCCTGCCCTCTGTATACTCCTCCCTGCCCCACCTGTTTCCCAATTCCTCCTGAACACTAAGGTCTGGCCTCTTCCAGGAAGCCCTCCCTGACTTCTCCAGCTCCTATCTCCCTTTCCTGGGGCCTCACAGCATATCTCCTCTGGCTAACTTCACATTGCTAACTAAAAGCTGGGACCATGTCACCTACTCATTTTGTGGCGACCAAGCCCAGGCAAACCCCACCAGGTACTCAGGAAGAATGGGCTCATTAAATGAGTCGGGGGGAGGTCAAAGAGGACACCCAATGATGGAGTACAGACCCCTGCGAGAAAGGTTATCATATGCCTATTATGCAGATGGAGAAAGTGAGGTTAAGAGAAGTGAAGCCCCTCCCAAGCGGCAGGGCTGGAACAGGAACCAGTCCCACCAAATGGTGTTAAGACACAGTCCACAAACCCACATTCCACACACACGGCCCGCCAGCCCTCCACATCACACACACTATCCTCCGTGACCCTTACCACCTCAGCTCCACTGTTATCTGTGCCACCCAGGAGGAAACTGAGGTCCAGAGAGGCAAGTCACTTGCTCAAGAGCACACAGACTGGGGGCACCTGAGTGGCTCGGTCGGTTTGACATCTGACTTCTGCTTGGGTCATGACCTCGCAGTTTGTGAATTTGAGCCCTGCATCGGGTTCACTGCTGTCAGCCTGTCAGCACAGAGCCCACTTTAGATCTTCTGTTCCCCTCTCTCTGCCCCTTCCTTGCTTGTGCTCTCCCCAAAATAAATAAATACTTAAAAAAAAAAAAAAAAAAGAACACACAGTTAAGTGGCAGGGCTGGAACTTAGCCAGCTCCCAGCCTGGTCAGAGTGCCTGAGCAGGACAACCCCCCTGAGGTCTGGAGCATCCACCCCATCCTCCCCGATGGCCCACCCTCTCCCTGGCTACTGGACGGCCCCCTCCCTGTCCCCAACCAATACATCATGCTCTCCCAATTACTGGCTCTGGGGAGCAACTACATGGTCCGTTGACCTTTCAGAGGGGCCCGGCTCTCCCAGTTCTGGGTATTTACACAGACAGCCTCGCTGCAGTGGCTCCCAGAAAGTAGGACATGCTAGGGGAGGGGGATGGCAGGTGTGGGCTGAAAACACTCCCGCCACCCTCCACATCACCTGGATGGCGGAGCCATCCATGGCAGGTCTCCTCAAATGACCTTGGCAACTCCTGGGGGCAGGCCCTGTGGGGCTTGGGCTAAAGACCCGGCCTGTCCACCGAGGGGAGGGCTTTGGCCAATGTCCCCTCCAGCTCCTTTCTGTTTAGTGACCTGGAAGGCCTCAGGGGACAGAGGAAGAGAAGCCCCTTTCAGCAAGAAGCCCTCTCTGTGTTGAGGGGTCACCGCACTTCACTGAGCCTCTGCTCCTCATCTGTAAGTAGGGTTCAGGCAATAGCTGAGCCAGGCTGGCTTACTCTCGCAGAATCCGAGGATGTGTCCCTCCTGGGACACCCAGCAGATACTCAGCCTAAACCAGGGCAGATCCAGCCTCCCAGGAGACCAGCTGGCTAGTGAGGGGTGGGGTGCCAGGTCGAAAGGCAGGTGGCCACACCCACCAGACAGCACCAGAGCCACAACCAGATGTCACCAGGAGGGCCTGCCTCAGGGTAACAGGCATGACATAGGCACCAGGGAAGCAATCTCAGAGGCCAAGAGGATGCTGCCCCCCTTCTGGCTGCCCCTAAGCACAAGGTCCAGGCCACCTCCACCATTACAGACTGTCGTACACACACACACACACACACACACACACACACACACCGCCCAAGCCTCCTCCCAGCTCCATCTGGCCTGAGTGCAAGAGCACAGGGCCGGCTGAGAAAGAGAGAAGGGTCCTGGTGGAGGGCACTGGTGCATGCAGGCTGGGGCCAGAGAGGGCTTAAGGGCTGAGGGGGTTCTAGTGGGGACTGTTCCCCCTTCTCTACCCTCTCGATGCCAGCCCCCACCCCCCACTGGCGAGCAAAAAAGAGCTACACCTTTACCCCACCCATCACACAGAGCCATGGTTCCCAAGGCTGGGCATCTTCCGCATCCCCCATCCCGCTGACTGCAGCTCAGGCTCCGCCCCGCCTCTCCAACCCCAGCTCAAGCCCTTTTCTTACTCAGAAGAGCCTCTTGATTGAAAAGGCCTCCAAGGCATCTCACAAATAAGAATCCTTTAATTGGGAAGTTGTTCACTTCTTGAAGCGGAATTTTAATTTGGCTTCCCCACCGTCTTCTCTCCCCGAAATGAAACCCGTGGACTAAACACAAAGGCTAACAAAAGCCAAGCACCCCAGGACCCCTTCCATGACTGCAGAGCACCCCAGAGGCAGAGGCAGGAGTGGCAGCAGCTGCCGCACAGGCCCTCCAGACCCCCATCTGTGACTGTCAGAAGGCCTCAAACCTCTCCCTTTGGGCCCACCTGCCCCACATCCCTCTCATCATCCCACACTCAGAGCAAAAGGTGGCAAAGGGCTAAAGGGTTAACAGGATGATAGGGCACCCACGCAAGCGAGGGGCCACATCTGTTGGGTTCCCAGAGCCTAATAATGCATAGCTCCCCATAAGCCCCTCTACCACCCTCTATCACACTGTCCTGTACTGATGACTCAGAATTATGTTTATTGAGCATTTACTATGTGCCAGACACTGCTCTAAGCCCTTATGTGCACCAACCTACTAATCCACACAAGGCGGGTGCTACTATTGTTCCCAATTTACCAATGAAAAGACCGAGGCCCTGTTTACTTAAGTAAACAGACTGAATTCATAACTTCATCGGCGAGAGGCAGACCTGGGACTGGGATCCCAGGCAGTCTGACTCCACAGGGGGCTTAATTTTCACCCGCCTGCCCCCCACCATGTCTTGTGTGCTCCTTGAGGGCCGGGACTATGACCATCTCATCTCTGTGTCCCCGGGACAGCACAGGGCCTAGCAAACAGCCGCACTTAATATAACACCTACAGAGTCAACAAATGAAAATGAACAGAAGAGGGTCGCCTGGGTGGCTCAGTCGGTTAAGCACCAATTTCAGCTCAGGTCATGATCTCACGGTCCGTGGGTTCAAGCCCCGTGTCGGGCTCTGTGCTGACACCTTGGAGCCTGGAGCCTGCTTCAGATCCCCGTGTCTCCCTCTCTCTTTGACCCTTCCCCACTCGCACTCTGTCTCTCTCTTTCTCTCTCTCCCTCTCTCTCTCTCACAAGTAAAATAAACATTAAAAAATTAAAAAAAAAAAAAAGAAAATGAACAAAAGCAAAGCAGCTTTCTATTCACTCTCTCCTTCAAGCCTCACTAGAGGCCTGCGACAAAAACAAGCCTGTGACAATTCAGTCAGGTAGACTGAGGCCCAGCAGAGAAAACAACTGCCTGAGCTCACCCAGCCAGGGGGTGCAGCAGCCAGGGAGTCCCAGCCCCGACTTCCACCCAGAGTGCACAGGGACTGGCCTGTGGGGGGCCCACGCCAGGAGCCATGTTCCTAGGCCCCCCTTAATATGCTAAGCTGAAACAAACCTCCGAGAAGCCCAGGTCCTGGTCCTGATGTCGGAATCTCCTCTCTGTATCCCTGATGGCTCGGGGCAGCCTTGACACTCCCCTCGCACCCCTCACAGCATGAGATGCTCACCACCATGCAGGCTGCCTGGTCCACTGTGGGACAGGTCATTGCTGTGGAAATCCTAGGCTACTCGCACACTGTTATGAGCTGAATTGCGTCCCCCCAAATTGACATGTTGAACTTCTAAACCCCAGTGCCTCAGAATGAGCTTATCTGGAAACTGGGTCATTGCAGATGTAATTAATTAATTAGCATGAGCACATAGCAGAGTAGGGTGGGCCCTTAATCTCATATGGCTTTGTGTCCTTAAAAGAAAGGGAAATCTGGACACTGACCCACACGGAAGGAAGACAATAGGGCAAGACACGGGAAAGGCAGCCATCTACAAGTCACAGAGAGCTCCTGCCCTCAGAGCCCTGCCGACAACGGCGATTTCCGACTTCCAGCCTCTAGAGCTGTGAGACGAGTGTCTGTTTAAGCGCCCCCATCCTTTGTCCACCAGACCTAGCACACTGCGACACCCATACCCCTGGGCTTTTGTGCTAACTCGGGCCCTCAGCAGCTGGGTGGCACCAGATGAGCCCCCACCCTTCTCTAAATCCTGGCTTGTTGCCATCATCCCCAGCACACCGCTCGGCACAGCACAGGCACTAAATGAGTACTCATTAGAACAGACGGCATAGGGGGCGCCTGGGTGGCGCAGTCGGTTAAGCGTCCGACTTCAGCCAGGTCACGATCTCGCGGTCCGCGAGTTCGAGCCCTGCGTCGGGCTCTGAGCTGATGGCTCAGAGCCTGGAGCCTGTTTCCGATTCTGTGTCTCCCTCTCTCTCTGCCCCTCCCCCGTTCATGCTCTGTCTCTCTCTGTCCCAAAAATAAATAAACGTTGAAAAAAAAAAATTAAAAAAAAAAAAAAAAAAGAACAGACGGCATACCAGCATCCACCTTCCACACGGCTGTGATAAAGATGACATAAGATGAGGAATGGGACACGCTCTCGAAACACCCATGGTGGCCACTAGGTCAGCAGAGAGGCACAGAGACCTGGGGGATGTCAGCGGAGAGGCACAGAGGGCTGGAGGTGTGACTGCAACCGGGGCCTCAACATTGGGGGAGCTGCTCCAGGCAGGCAGAGGTGGTAGAAGGTGACTCCCCCATCAAGCCACAGACATCACCCGAGTCCCCACCTCATGGTAGTCCCCCCAGCGCCCTGCGAGTAGGAAAGGAGAGCTTCTGAGTGCCAAACGCGGCCCCTGCCCCATGTGGAGCCCAGACCCTTCCAGAGAGGCTTCAGTGGGGGAGGAGGGGGGCAGGTTGAGTTCAGTCAGCACAGGGAAGAGCTCTGTCCACATCAGAGCTGCTCCAAGGCCTGGACTGGCCTGGAGAGAGTGCGGTCCCCATCCCTGCCGGAGTGTACATAAAGGTCAGAGGCCAGACTCTCAGGGACACCTGCACTCACCCAGTCTGAGTCTGGGTTGGGGCATCCCAACCCGGCTAACCATCAGGAGTGACTGTAGGGCTTGTAAACCATCCAGATTCCTGGGTTCCCCCAGTGACTCTGGGTCAGAAGGTCCTTGTGGGCCCCTGAGGATCCCCCTTTAATAACATCCCTGGGTAGTCCTGATGCAGAGCCAGGCATGGGACCCCAGCCCGGAGAGCTCCAGGGCTTGAGCCGGATTCCGTTTGGGAAGAGCTTCGACAGTGGAGGGCAGGGGCAGCACTCGGGCAGGAGACAGAAGCAGGAGATGGTGAGGAGAGCAAAGGTTAAGACAAAGTAGGGATGACGACAGTAAAATGCCAGGGTAGCTCACTAGATGAAAGGTAACGACAGCCATTCAAAGGGGCCAAAGTGGGTATGAGAGTGGGGGAGCCATTCTGGAAAGGACGGGGTTTGGCTAATGATGAGAAAAGTTTTCTAGACGGCAGGAAGGGAAGGGAAGACCCAACCTCGTGTGTGCAGGGACGGAGGACAAGGGTCACTTGTTGGAAAGAAGGAAGACAGGAACCAAATCATGAACGGCCCTGAATACCCAGGAGGAGGAGACAGCAAGGAGCCCCTGAGCATGGCATGAAGGCAGGCCTGCAACAATGACCACCAGGAGGGCTCACAGGGGCCTGGGCTGCTCCAGACTCACCGGATGAGGCTCCTCTGCAGGGAAAGGGAGAGAGGCCTGGGCCCGCACCCCATTTCCTGCCCACAGCAGCCCTGAAGAATGTTACAAAATGACAGTGCCGACCATTAGGCCATTGGGAGGAGCAGCTGGGCGGGTGGCTGGACGCAGTTTCTCTGGGCTGGTAAAGCCAGCTGCAAGGCACCCCCATGGGCAGAGAGCCTCCAGGGGCTGGGTTCACCCTAAGCAGTGAGGCCCAGACTCATGACCTTGTCCAGACTCAGAAGCTTTAAAACACCCCCCACCAGATGCTGACAATTCCCTCCTTCACACACCCAACCCCAGCGTCTGCCTCAGCTGCAGCCTCACATACCCATGGTCTGTGCAGCTGTGTGGATATTGGCATCTCAAACACACCACTCCCAAACTGGACTCTTCATTGCCCTCCAAACCCGTCCCCCGGCCCTCCCTTGCTCCGTCAAAGACTGCACCACCCACCCTGTTCTCAGGCTCCGATCTCTCCTAGATCTCTCCTAGCCCGCAGCCCATCCTCGCCCTGCCATGATCAGCCACACCTACCCGCCCCCCACCCAGGCCCTGCCAGCCATCTCTCTCTGGACTGATGCTGGGAACTCCTAGCCACCTGCCAGCCTCTATTCTTGCCCCCCACAGCTTTTTCCCCATGGGACAGTGAGAAGGAGCCTCTGAGCCACAAATCACCTCCATCCATACTAACTCAAGGCCCTGCAAGCCTCTTTCTCAGCCCCTCTTACCCAGCTCAGAGCCTGTCCGAGCTCTGAGGCCTGTCCCCTCTCCTCGGGTCCCTGCTCAAAGGGCACCTGACCTGAGATGCCTTTTCCTGACACCCTGCAGAGAATGGCTTCCACTGCTCGCCCGCTCTCTTGTCCTGCCTTATTTCTCTCCATGGCACTTACTACTTCCTAAGCTTATGTGATGAATTTACTTAATCTGGTTTTTTCCTGTCTACTCTGTTAGAATTTAAGCGCCATGAGGACAATGACCTGATCTAACTTTTTCACCCATGAATGCTGGACACGTAGAATGGTGCCTGACACACAGCAGCTGTTCAATAAGTATGTGTCGAAAGAACAACAAATGAGTCACTGAAAGAACGAACAACGTCCGCAAGCACTTGTGCTGTACCTGGTATTCATCACAAGGGATCAAAGGGGAAAATCAGGCTACGTTGGCCCCAAGAGACCCAAAGTCTTTGGGGAGAAACAGACCCATACCCACAAGTGATTCCCCTGAGCATGGTTCATTCACATGCTGGGTGGACATGTGTGCACAAGGCAGGGGAGTCCTGGGGATAGGGCCCACCAGCTGGGGATGGGGCACTCAGAGGTCAGAGAAGCCTCCTAGGAGTGACACCCCATGCCAAGCCTCCCTCCCTGGCTCTTCAGGGTCAGGGGTCTCCTCCCACTGACCACCAAGGGGATGAAGGATGGTCTCTCTGATTCAGGAGTAAGTAGATGTTCAGAGCCAGTGTGTACACCCTTCCTGCAAGGTGGAGACCTGAGCAGGGCTCGCCAGAGACAGAAGGGCTTGATTTTTTTTTTTTAATTTTTTTAAGTTTATTTATTTTTGAGACAGAGACAGAGCATGAACGGGGGAGGGTCAGAGAGAGACGGAGACACAGAATCCGAAACAGACTCCAGGCTCTGGCTGTCAGCACAGAGTCCGACACGGGGCTCGAACCCACGGACCGTGAGATCATGACCTGGGCCGAAGTCGGACGTTTAACCAACCGAGCCACCCAGGCGCCCCAGAAGGGCTTGATTTAAATGCCCTTGATCCTGCCAGTGAGCAAAAAGTCAAGGGCTGCAGCATCTGGGACCCTCAGCTTTGCCTGGCCTTCCCCCACCCTGCCATCCTGCCCCTCCCCTCTAACCACGGGAGTACCAAAGGAGTTGGCAGGGGAGCGGGCATGGGAGGCAGGAGTCAGCAAGGCAGCCCTGGCTTCCTCCAGAGCTTGGCTGGGCCAGGTCTCAGCCCCTCAGCACACCTCAGAGGCTCCCTCCTAGGCATGTCACTCCCCAGACACCCCAAAGCCCCCTTCCTCTATACCTTTGCTTCAGCTGGGCCCCCCCTCCCCTAAACCTTGTCTGCCCATCATAACTCTACATACATCATCCTGTTCATGCAGGCACTACTTATAATGAAACACATTGGAAACAATCAAAATATGTAATAGAACTGTTACACAAGAGATACCACACACAGGCTGGAACATTACGCTGCCATTAAAAATCACATTACAGAGAGTATTTCATGATGGGAAAATGAGCTTGGTATAGTATTAAGTACAAAAGGCAGGTTAGAAAACAGTAAGTACAGTCTGATCCCATTTATGTCACAAATACATATTTGGTAAAAGACTGACAGGCAAAACACCCAAATACTCACATTTTCTATAGAGAACGTGCTGTTGTGTTGTTTTGTTTTGTTTTTAATAATCAGGAAAATAGAACATTTTAAAAGAACCCGTTAGCCTTCAAGGCTCAGCCCAGACCTCCCCTCCTCCTCCTTGCATTCATTTCTCAGTGTATCTCTGCCCGCTGAGCTTCCTGGTGCCCGGTGCCGTCCCCCTGGGCAGCAAGAAGGATACTGTGGCCCCTGACGAGGCTAGGGGCAAAGCCCGGCCTCTCTGCCACCCCTGCCCATACCCCTCCCATCGCCCTTGGTAGCCCTGCGGAGAACCCTGACCACATCCTTCTCCCCATCTCCCAGCAGCAATTACAGGTTAAACCAGAGGGGCTGATTAGCTGCTCATTCCACTCAGAACTGACTGATTAGCAAGAATCTCTTGATAGAGACAACTGGACTTCAAAGCAAGGCCTAGTTTCTGGAAGGAAATCCAGCTGTCCACTTCCTGCCACACCTCACCAGCTTCCTGGGTGGGAGGACAGTGTTGGCTGAGCCTCAGCCACACCACGACTTTCACCTAATCCTTCGGGAGAAGGGGTTCGAGGCCCACTGCCCTACAGAGCCTCTGGATCTCCTTCCTCTGAAAATAATGATAACGGTCCAGTCCAGCCTGCTGCCCCCAGCCTTCCCCTAGCATTCCTTCTGTTTAGCAAAGTCCCTCAGCAGCTTTCTCATGGGTCCCAGAAGCCTGTCAAGAACAGCAGCAGATTGGCCCAGATAAAGGGGAGAAGTCACTCGCCCAAGGTCACAAGCAAGCCAGGAGTCAGGTCAAGCAGCAACCCAGCTCCTTCCTTCCCCCTCAGCACTTGCTGTAGTTTCTCCATATTACCCCACCTGGGACATAGTGGGAGGGCCTATCACCTCCCACATTCTGAATGTCCTGCTCCTCATGATACAATCCAAGTGGCCACCCACACTGCTCACACAAAGCCAAGGTCACCTGGCTGCCAGTACTTGTCACATGCACATGACTGGCACTGAGCCTCAGCCTGCCCCGAAGGTGTCTGGATCTGTGCGCGGACTCTGGCTTGGAGGTCCATTTAAAGTCCACATGTTGGAGCCAGTACCAGCTCCTCTTGACAGTTTCTTGGACCCGGTCTCAATCCACATGCTCCTGCTCCCTCCTGACCTGAAGTCATGCACACATTTGGTCAACAATGTGACAGAACCAAGGACAATCCCTTCTGCTCAGAACATTCCAGGCTTCTGAGCTAGCGGACAGAGCCCTGCCATAGCAAGGGCTAACAGAAGGTGGCACTACCTGATCAAACCTCCTGGACCCGACTTCATGTGGGGCCAGAGAGACGGGGACACCCCAAGAAAGACTACTTTTCCACAGCCTCCCTACGGCCTCTCCCTTGGGGACCCCATATCTGCCCCCACGGCCCATGCCACCCCCACTCTGCCCTGCGGCCCACAGTGGCTTCTTACCTCAGGTCAGGCAGGCGTTTGGGGAATGCAAATGGGCTGGGGTCAGCCTGGGTTTGACTCAGTCGCCCTCTTTGCCTGTGGGCACCGGAGCCTCAGGGCCTGTGGGCACAGGAGGCTGTGGGAGAAAGAGATGAGCTGTCAGCCACAGCCAGGCAGCAGGGGACAATTCTAGGGAGCAGCAGGGGGCCATGCACACAAATGGGTCTGATTACACCTGGCTGGGCAATAAACATACATCGCGCACACGTGCGCGTGCGCATGTGCTCTCACTCGCTGACACATTCGTACTCATGCTTACGTACATACATGCTCTCACATGTATACATACATACACTTACCGACACATTTATACATCACTCACACATTGGAATTTACACAGTGCTCTCTCTCTCTCTCTCTCTCTCTCTCTCACACACACACACACACACACACACACACACTCATATACCACCAGCTGGGGCAGGTGGGGCTCTGGGAATGATGGGGTTTCTGGCTCCAAGTGGGGGGAGGGGCTCTGAATATGCTTTCCCACCCGCTGGCTCTAAGACCTTGAGACAGTCAGGTCTCTGAGCCTCACTTCCCTCATCTGTATAATGGGGACACCAGTCATCCCACCTGGTCCACTGGGAAGATAAACAGAGATGGGGGCACATGGCCCGGCACACCGTGGTGCCCAGCCAGTGCCAGAGCCCGCCTGCCTTCCCAGCCTGGCCCAGGAGGCCGGCCTAGAGGCTGGCCCCACAGACGGGTGCAGGTAGAGCACCAGGGGGCATCTCCTGGAGCCTAAGCCTCAGCCTCCTGGTTCCCAAGGACCCTCTGCAGCTCCCACCCACCCACCATCCTTTCCTTCCCCAGCCTCTCCTGCTTTATTCCCTCACCATTCTCCAAGGGCCACTTCCACGAGTCAGGGAGGGCACTAGGGGGTTCTGTCTCCTCGGCAAGGCCCCCAGACACAGGACTCAGGCTGGGAGTCCAAGGAGGCAGCTCTCCGTGTGAGGCGTAGGCTGAGTTTCCGCCCCAGCGTCAGTTTCCTCAACCTCTCAGGTGAATCCCCGAATCCCTTTCTGAGCTGCTACCAAGAGGTTTCCATCTGATCGGTGCTTCTCAAAGTGTGGGACATCTGCCACTGTGAGTGCAAGAGCAAAGGGATTCTAGGTGGTACACAGACAAATGTTTTTATTTTCACAGCTATGTGTTTATTCTTCCATGTAATAATAATAATAATAATAATAATAATAACAGCACATCACAGCTGTGACTTCATGGATATGTGGCTTGGGGAGCACTGGGAAACCCACCTTCAAACATGAGTCAACACAAAGACAAGAATTAGGAAAACACAAGTGCCAGTGGCGCCCAGCAGTGGCCACAGCCCCGCGATGGTGGAAGGGAAATGCAGAAAGCTGGCATCTAACGTGGCCTGGCTCCCAGCAGCCCTCGCTAGGAGCGGCAGCTCCGTTCTTCCCAGGCTGGCTCCTCCTTTCCCTCTTGGTTCCCATATGGCGCTGTCCAGCATAGGCCTCAGTCCCCAGGAGGACTCACAAGTCTTTCCGGATGGATGGGAGTGGGGGGAGGGGGGGTGGAGGTGGCTGCCATCATGTGGGCAGAAGTCGGCAAAGGCCCCTGGGTCCCTCCCAAAATCAACATTCCATCAAGTCTAGGATGTGAATGGTGGAATTTCTCACCTTCATGTGAAGATGGGAGGACTCTTTGCAGCCAAGAGTCTTCTTGTTTCATGGGCTGCAAACGTCTCCTCTAGAATGAGGCGGAGAAATGGGCACTGAGCTGGCTTCTGGGCCCACTTTGGCCTGACCTGACAACACAGCTACAGGCAGGTAGAGCCGATAACAGGGGAGCTGCCTAGCCCCACATTCAGCAGCCCCAAACCATGCCCCCTGCTGCCAGCAAGCCCCAGCGGTGCCTTCCAAAGGCTGCTGTTCCTGGAGGACAAGGCAGGACTCAGTGGTGTCAGCCTGGGACGGACGGGTAACCAGAACCAAGGCATTTCCCCAGGCCTGGGTCCTCTGAGCCGCGTCCAGACAGGCAGGGGTGCCCTCGGTGGCTGCCCAAGCTGGCTCCAGGTAGACTGGCACAAGCCAACTCAGGCAGCTCTGGTCCTGGCAGGCCTCCAGACCACCTGGCTGGTGGCCCTGAGCCCAGTTCCACCTGAGCTGGTGGGGCAAGCCATCCCCACAGCACCACCCCAAGCCCCCAGCTGCCATGTTCCACGATGATGAATGGGCCTCCTGCTCCTTCTCCCCACACCTTCCTGAAGCTCCCCCTCTCCTCAGTGGCATCACGAGGAGTTGCTATGGAAATGGGACCACAGGCAGAGCATGACAATGATTTGGGGCAGGGAGATGCGGTGGGAGCCACGAGCTCTCCAGGCCCCGGGGCCTGCCTGTGCGTCTACTTCCAGGAAGGACATGAAATCCTGGCTGCAGGCCTCACAACAGAGGGAGCAAAGGAGACCACCACAGAGGTGGGGGCTTCCCACCGGCCCTCCTGGCTTCCTGCCCATTCAGTGGAGCCCAGGGAGCCATGGGAACCAGAGGTCTGTGTGTTCAACAGAATTGCCACGCACCCTGGGGACGCGAGACTTCCACGGAAACCACTATCCCAAGGTGCTGCCAAAGTGGGCTCCATGCTACGGGGCAGCACCCAGCAGGTGCTGAGCAAACTGCCACCGAAGAGGGCAGCACTGGCCAGGGAGAGACAGAGAGAGAGAGACATGGAGGCATGCGCCTGCTCTGGCCGACACAGCCACAGGACCACAGAGCTTGAGAGACCCACACCCCCTGAACAGATAAGGACATGGGGCCCAATGAGGGTTGAGGGGTCATCCAGCAAGTCGGTCGAAAAGTCAAGCCCAGAACCCAGGTCTCCTCTTCCCCAGACTTGAACCCTCTACCCAACACACCCAGCATTTCATTCATTCATTCATTCATTCATTCATTCATTCTACTTTTGGTAAGTGCCTATTTTCTGCTTGGTGACTTGGGATAAAGAGACGTAAAGTACACCACTCCCACCCTCTAGGACGGGCCATCGTGGGCTTGAGGAAGGTGCTGGGACAGAAGTCCAGAAGGCTGCAGGAGCCCAGAGAAGGTTACCTCATGGATTTCAGTGACACGCTTCTGAGCCATGTTTCAAGGAGACTCCAGGTTTTCCTGACTTGTCTCCCAGCTGCTACCTCCGCCCAGACCCTCCCTACAGCCCTATACAGAGGTCTCCAGGGTGAGGCAATATTGAGCCCACCTGGGGCCCTCGTCACCAGGAGGTAATGGGGGTGTTCCCATGAGCACCTCCAGTCCCTAGTATAAGGAATCACGAGGAATCACGAGGAAAACGCCTCGCTACACAGAAGGAGCTCCCAGAATGCCATGCTCTGCTTGCCCTCCTCCCCCAGGCTCAGCATCTTCCTGCACTGTTCCTGCTTTCCTGGGTACCTCCCCAAGCCAGGCCTCGCACTGGGCTTAGGGCCCTGCGCTGGGCAGAAAATAGGGAGCCCTAGACATCAGCTATCACCCTTGTGGAACTAAGTCCCCATCTCTCTGTCAGCAACATGAAAATTCTCCCCTGTGGTGTCTGGTTGTTTTTTTGTTTCTTTGTTTGTTTTTTGGTGGAGGGCTAGTACTGAAAGGGCAAGAGGGGACACCTTCCCAGAGCTTGGCTGTATCCCACATGGGCCATGCCTCTCAGCAGCTGGTACAGACTCCCAGGACCTATTTTACCCAGGTGGAAACCGAGCTCCTGGGAGGTGGCCCCACGTAGCTCAGTGCTTAGAAGGCAGAATGGGGAAAGACCAGTGAGGACAAAGAGAGGCCAGGTCTAAGACTGTGGAAGCAGAAGAAGGAGGTATCCAGGAAGGCTTCCTGGTGGAGGAGGGATTTAGATTGGCTCAGAGATTGCTCTAAGGCTCCCAGCAGGAAATGAGTGTGTCTGAAAGAGAGAACTGGGCCAGGGTCTGCTCCACCGGCCCAACAGACTTGGGGCTAGGCTGGGGGGAGGGGCAGGGTACATTCCCTGACTGCCTTCCAAACCGCTGAGGACTGCCACCGCCGTTATCCCACGTCCCTAATTACCGTTGTCCATTGGGAAACAGCTGGGGATAGAAAAACAGTAGAGACACAGAAAGTACTGGCCAGGGAGAGACCCTGGCCAGGGAGAAGACCACATAAGAGACAGAGGTCCAAAGAGACACAGAGTGACCGTGACCCCGAAGCCAGACAGACAGAAGGAACAGCAGTAATGAAAAAGAAAGGACAGACAGGCTGTCCCTCCCTCCCCCAGAGCCAGCGCTGCAGCTGCCGGGAGAAGCCTACAAACTGGAGCTCTGCAAAGATTTTTCAGCAATAAAATTCTTATTTGAAATGAAATCTTATGCAGTGGGGGAAGCCTTTCTATGCCAGACATTAAATCCAGAAGCCATAAAGTGAAAATTTGATAAGCCCAAGTACATAAACACGTAAAACATCTGTACAGCAAAAGACGCTATAAACAAGTTAAAAGGCAAGTGAGACACTGGAAGAAAATATCACTAATATACAAAGAGCCCCTACAAATCAATAAGAAAAAAGACAGAAGAAGAGAAAATTGGCAGTGAATTAGAAATCCACAGAGGAAAAAGTAAATTGGCCAATAAATGTATGAAAAGATGTTCTATCTCGCTAGCAATCAGGGAAATGCAAATGAAAATGACATGATACCATTTTTTGCCCATCAGATTGGGAAAAATTAAAATGATTGATAACAACCAGTGCTGGCAAGGATGTAGGAAAATGAACACTCATAGACCACTGGAAGGAGGGGAAATTGGCTCAACCTTTGGAAGGGTAATTTGGCACTATTGAGTAACATTTTAAACCCACACACCCTACAAACTAGTAATCCCACTTCTAGGAGCTTCTCCTACAGAAACTATAGCACAGACAGTTATGTATAAATATCCAAGGATGCTCATAGCAGTATTGCTGGTAAGAGTAAAAAAGAAATTGGAAATGACCTAAATGCTTATCAATAAGGGAATGTTCACATAAAATATAGCACATCTATACTACGGAATACTCTGCAGCCATTTGACGGAAAAAGGCATGTCTATGTATAACAATATGAAAAAATTCAAGCTGTACAATGCTATTTCAGAATGAGTCCATTTTTATAAACAGCAATTTGTTAGTATATGCCCCAAAAGGCTGGAGGACAATATCCAGATGTTACAGTGAACATCTCCTAGAAGAGGGATGAAGGGCTTTCATGGGCTCTTATCCACAAACGTGTTGCTGGATTTTCTTTTGTAATCAGAAAAACAAAATCAATAAAGAGGTAATGGGTTTTTCCTTTAAATCCTGCCTGGACCCTAATATAAAATGCAGATCTAAGCAGCCCTGCTGTGGTGGAAAACAAAGGGACCTATCCAGCCCCACCCCTGCCCCCAAAGCCCCCAGGCACCTTCCTGGACACCAGGCTCCAGGACCAGTTTGAGAACCTAGGCTGGAGAGCGTGGAGCCCATATCCCCACTCCCCCAAACCAAGGCTGATAGATAAGGTTGCCCAAGGCCACACAGACAATCCAGACGGTGCAGGGCTAAAGCCAGCACCTCTGGCTCCTCAGCAGGGCTCTGGCCCTCCTGAGCTAGCATGGGAGGTTTCCCTTGGTGACCAGAAAACCCTGGGACACCACAGTCTTGGGAAACCCTAGGCTGAGGCTCAGGGGAGCCCAGAGGGTGAGGGCAACATGGAAGAGACCTTTGCAAAAAAACTCCAGGGGAGGGGACTTTGAGGCTCAGCTCTGGGCTCTTACAGGGTTCTCCGTACAAACAGAAAGGATGGATGAGCCCACAGGTACACGCAGAGGGGCCTGGTGTGTGCAGGTGTGTAGTGCTCAGAGAGAGGGAGGTTCGTGTGGCCGATGGAGGTGAACTGTGGAGGGCGTGTGTGTAGTCATGTCTGCATTTAGAGTCGGTGAGCTTGTGTGTGTGTGTGTGTGTGTGTGTGTGTGTGTGTGTGTGTGTGCGCGCGCGCGCATGCGTGCATGTGTGTTAGGGCACGTAGGCAGCCAGCAGGCCTGCAGACAGGCCAGGAGCAGTTGGCAAAAACCAGAGACCCATCCCCAGATGGCCCTTAGCCTCACACCTGCCCCAGGGCCTCCCAATGCTCCCATACCCGCAGCAGACTGGGCTGTCTGCCACCCTGACAGAGACAGAACTCCAAGGCTTTGCACTTGCTTCCTTTGCAGGGATGCCTTCCCTTCCTGGCCAGTTCCCAGTGTCCTCCAAGAAGCCTTCCCCGACAGGCTGGGGTGGGAGCACCTCTGTCCTGCCCTGACCCCCCAAGCTGTGAGTGCTGACACTTGTGACTTCCCAGGGGCAGGGGGTAGGTCTTGCTCCTTTCTGCACCCAGGGCCCAGCCCAGGCTTGCCACAGACAAGGCATCAGGACCAATGTCTGTGGAAAGAATAAATGGGTTATCACAGCGCTCAACCCCAGGCACAGAGTGGCACCTTCACAGGGTAGAGCAGAAAGAATACGGCCTAGCCTCCTGTCCTAGGTCAGCATGACAGATGACATTAAGTCACATGGGGAGTGATTAAAGCAGGAGTTTCTAACTGGGGTCCCCAGGGAGTGGGGATTTAGGAGTCTGTGAGCCTTGAAGCTGCATACAATTAGATGTGAATTTATGCACATGGTAGGGGAGGGGAACAAACCACACTCATGTACAGGGCAGGGCTGCCTTGGGAGGGGGCGAGCTCCCCATTATGGAGGAGTAAGAGCACAGGCTGGAGCCAGAGACATCAGAGTGAGTGAATGGCAACCCTGACTCTCATTCTCAGACTCTCTGGGCCTTGGCTTATCCTATCTTACACCCCAGGACTATACAAGATGTCCCTGTGAGTCCCCTCTGAGCATGTGAAAGGAAGTGCCAAGGTCATGCAGGGGTGAGGCTCCAGACTACAGAGCTGAGTGTAGAGTCCTGAATAGGGGCAGTCCTCCTACCTGGTGGTGGCCTGAGTCTCTCTTCCCACCTTCGGTAGGGAACAGGCTGCCCTGACTACCCCATACTGCTAACAGGGCCTGCAGAGCCCAAGCCCTTCTTGGTATGCCACAGTCACCATCTCCTGCATGACAGTGACCCCAAAAAGGACAGAAGTGAGAGGTTTCATTATGAGCCTGGCCTGGGGCCAAAGGAGCCCAGGGGCTGGATGGAAGCACTGAGAAGAGCTGGCAGCCAGGTCAAGGCCACTAGCTCTGCCCCCCTCCAAACTCACTCTGACCCCTCCAGGGAGAAACTGAGGCACAGAGAAAGCCCTCTACCTAGGTCACACAGGAAGCTGGTGGCAGACCTGGGCCAGGAACCCAGACTTCCTGCCCCTAGCTAGGCTCACTCTGGGCACAAATGTGCCTTGGCCCCCTCAGGCAACTCAGTGCACACCTCAGCACCCCATAACGCTGCCAGAAAGAGGCAGCTGGCACTGGGGCTCCAACAAGCTGATTCAAACACAGGCCTAAAGTGTCCTCCCTGGATCCAGCCACTCTGAGCCTTGGATTCCTCCTCTTAAGGTACAAAACCCTGCCCTCCTCCTCCTGCTGTGAGGGTTATGAGAGCATGGATGTACAGTGTGCTTAGAGCAGAACAGGGGCCCTTCCTAACCACCCATCTCTGGACCTCAGTTTCCCCATCCCTAAGTGAGAAGCCTGCCCTGAGTTACTTCCCAGGTCCCCGAGCCCCCGATGCTGTACAGGAAGCCTACCTAGGTGCCCAGCCCACACCTGTGTCAGTAAGGAGACCAGGGCTCACCCTCCCTGCTGCTTCGAGGATGAAAGCACCCATTGCGGGGCTCCCAAACCGGTGGCTCCTGTGCCTTCACACCGCCAGTCTCTACCCCTCCTTACTGTCTCACAGTCAGCATGCTCCCCTCACGACTGTCCTGTCCCCTTCAGGCACTAGGTTTGTGACTGCTCCAGGGGCCACAAGAGGCTCAAAACTAGAAAACCCAGGTGGGCTGGGCAGTGATTAAGGAAGGCTTCCTGGAGGAGACAGGACAAAGCCAGTCAAGTTCACACAGGGCCTTGAATACCCAGATGAGGCATCCAGACCCCGAAGAGCTACTGGCAGTTTCATATGACCCCCCTTCCCCAGCCCAGGCATGGATGCCTGACCCCACCCCAGGCATGGCCTCAGTGCTGCGTCTCTAACAGAGGCCCCCTCTGCCCCTCCGCTGCAGCAATGGACTGTGACTCCATCCCAGAGAAATCAGTCCTGGTTGGTGATGCCCCACAGCCACTGGGGCCTCATTGCAAACAGCTTCGCTGCTGGTGAGTGCCGTCTGGCCAGGGAGGGCTCCCCGACAGATTAAGAGCAATGCTGGCCCCGGACTCATTCATATTCCAGTCTGGCTGCCGGCTTCAATATGGCTGAGAGACGCGAGGGCAGAGGCGGCCCTCCGAGAATGCCCGGCGATGATTCCTCTCCGATTCCAATTTATTTTCTATCATTAATGCTTTTGAAAAGCCCCACATGCTCTGCAAACAGGGAAAGAGCACGGGGCTTAGAAGGGGAGGGGTGGAGGGCTGGGGGCAGAGGAGAGCTCCACAGAGGCGGTGGGGCAGCCATCCAGGGGCCCCACGACCTGAGTTCAAACCCCCAGCCCATCTCCACCTGTCCGCAGAACGCTGGGGCAAACCTGTCCTATAGCTGGCAGTGGGAAACGGCCACCTGTCCTGCCACCTCAGGGGATGGTTTCTGAGATCTCCTGAGGGGTCAGAGGTGAGCGGGCTTTCTACACTGTAAAGGGCTGTATGCCTTGAGGAACCGAGAGCAAAGCCAACCTGACAGACTATGGTGGCAGAGGACTATGAACTGGACGCGTGTACGGGGGGACCCTCACCCCGGGCTCCAGGCCTGGGGTGCCTCTCTCAGGCAGAGGAGATCAGCACTAGGATTTGGGTCCTCTGTCTTGTCTGTCTCAAAATCACACTGCCACCCTCCCTTTCCCCATCGGCTCGCCAGGACCAGGCTCCCAGCCAGCACTCCCTCCTCTCCCACGCCTCCTGTGGAGCCAAAGAGATCATCCTCACATATCCTCTGCTCAGAACCCTTCCAGGGCTCCCCCGTGCCCTTGAGATCACGTCCAAACTCCCCACCCCCATGGAAAGCTCTTCCAGGCAATTCAGGCCCACTGGGCAGCCTCGCCTCCCTGGCCTGACCCCACCCTCAGCTCTAGGCTCACCACCCCTCGTCTTGGCACATGCTATTTCCTGTCTGGAATCCCATCCTCCTTGGCCTCAGTTCACCTGTCAAACACCTTTCCCCTCTTCAAGATGCAGCCTAGGGCCTCCTCTGGGCAGCTTTTCCAGACTCCCCTGGCCAGCCCTATGCTGTGCTCCTAAGAACCCAGTACCCACGTGTGTTAGGACTCAGTAACACCGTAAACATGCTCATCTGGGGGATTCTGTCCAATCAGTGAGCTCTTGTGGCCAGGGGCTGCATCTGATTCACCCCGTGCACTCCCAGGGCTTGGCAAAGTGCCTGGCTCAAAGTAGAGCCATGGATCCAGTCAACTGATCTTAACTGAGCACCTACTATGTGTCAGGCTCTGTGCCGGGTGGGGGCATGCGGCAGCAAAAACAGAGGTAGCCCCTGCTCTCAAGCGGCTTCCAGGGGACGTACTCAGGGAGCGTCTGTTGAACGAATGAATGGACATACAGCCACCTTCTAGATGGGGAAACTGAGGACCAGCATGGCCAAAGGCCCTCTCCAAGGGCGCTTCTGCTTCCCCGCCCACATCTCTCTCTGCTCCATTTCTCTCCCAGAACCTCAGCAGCCGTGAGGAGGAACTCAAAACGAAAGGTTAGGAAAAAAAGGAAGAAGAAAATGTGGTGGATTTTCCCCCTTTCTCCATAATGTAAAGAAAATTGCTTTTGCCAACTATCGCAGCTTAAAAGCAATTAGAGTTTTTGGAGGGGACTCTGGGCACAAGCAGAAGCGACAGAGTGAGCGCCCAGCACAGAATTTTTCCAGCATTCGTTTGTATCAAGCAAAAGGAAAAAAAGGTGTTAAAAGCAGCAATTTCCGCAGCAAAGATGGTGGAGATAAAATATTTACAGCCTCCAAGGGAGGGGCCTGGGGGGGGGGGCGAGGGACCCCCGGCTCCCCACTCGCAGTCCCCGCTCTGGGAGGCAGAGAAAGGGAAAGCAAAGAACGGAGACAGGGAAAGATGAACCACCGCCTGGGCCTACATTGACAGGGGCTCTGAGCAAGGAGGGGAGAAGCCTCCAGATGCCCTCTGCTCTCTCACCCCTTCCCCGCCCCCCATGGCCCATGGCCTCTAACCAGCCCCAGCCACCAGAGAGCCATCCCTCCAAGCCTCAGACCTGGCCCCGCTCAAATTCTAGAGAACACCCTCTGTTCCAGGCCGACACTGGAGGCCTGCACAGCCTGGGCCCCGCTCCAGCCTCGTCTCCAGATGCTCCAGGCATGGCACGCTGCCCTGTTTCTGAGGAGCCTTGCACAGTCCCACCTCCAGGCCTTTGCCTGATCAGGAACCATAAGGAATGTGCACCACTCCCCTGAGGGGGAGTTAAGGCAGGTTTGAGGAGCCAAAGACATACAACTCTAGGCAGGATGCTGGACTCCCCCACCAGGCCTCAACTCTGAACCACCCCTTCCTCACCTGGACCTTTCACCTGACCCTTGGCCTCCTCTCTCCAAATAGAACAGCCACCAGAGGCCCTTCCTGAAATCTAACTACCCTCCACCTAGCAGCAATACAGACTTTGTTCATTCCAGGTTCAAATGCCAGCTCCTCCACTCTATTGCTGTGTGATCTTTGCAAGTCTCTAAACCTCTCTGAGCCTCAGCTCCCTTATCTGTTAAATGGGAATAGTAATAGTACATATCTCATGGGGCTGTTTTTAGGCTTAAGTGAGGTAGTGTATGTAAAGCACCCAGCACTCTGACTAACAGAAGGTATTCAATGAACTCACACCTGACCTACTTCATGCTCAATCCTCAAACGTGGCTCTCCAGGCCTCAGGACAGCCCACATATGTGCCCATGGGCTCCCCTGCCACCTTGCAGTCACCTGATAGATAAACAGAAGGCACACGCTAGCTAAGAGCAAAGGGTGTGGGAGGCTCTGAAGGGCTTCGCCTATACCCAGAAGCCCAATCCCTCACCACGGCACCAGGGAGCCTCTCACTTCGCTTGGCTTAGGAAGGATTCCCCCCCAAGAACAGCGGCAAGCCTCAACCAGAACCCTTAGCACCTACCAGACCCTGAGGTGACAGAAGGCTCAGCCTCCCCTCCAGCCTATGGCTGTGGCACAGCCCTCAACCATCCTCCCAGCCCCACTAGACAAAGGCAAACACCAAGGCCCAGGGAACACCATTTGGTGATAAAGCCAAGAGCAGAAACCAGGTGTCTTTGGGACCTGGGTCCAAAAAGCCAGGTAGTTCTGGCCTCAAATCCCATCCCATTGGTCCCATCACTGACCAATCAGGTGACCCTCTGAGCCCCAGTTTCCTCATCTGTAAAATGGAGTCCATAATATACAGAACTTGCAGGGCAGTTCTGTGCACTACTAAAGGTAACATTCTTCTGTGCCCTGCCTAGGTTCCAGCATATAGTTACTGTGAGAACATATAGTGGGTTCTGTCCCACCTGTCCCCTGGACTCCAAGCACAGTGTTCAACCGACCCCTACAGCACTGAGAGAGCAGAGGAAAGACTGGGGGTTGGGAGCGGCAAGGACCTGCCCTCCTTCCTATGACCCTTCCCCGCCCACTTTCCACTAGCAGGGGCAGAAGGTCCAGCCACAGACAGGCTAACAGCCCATCCCCTGTCCTCCCTGCCTCACTCTTGGAGCAGAGGGGGCCTATTACCTGCCTCATTGTATCATGAGGGGTGGTGACATGATCCAGGTTACGCAGCACCGGTCCAGCCACTTGTTCAAGGTTGAGTTGTTTTCCTCTCCTTCCCCAACTGCAGAGAATACACAGGCTTGATGGAAGGTCTGGTAGCTCCATAGGACCATAGACCAGGAATGAGAAAGTGTTTTGATGTCTCTGTCTCTCGCTTTCCCTCTGGTCACCTCTCTCCCAGGGGCCTCTTCTGCCCCACTTCCTGTCCTCAAGAAACAAGCGCAACAGTAAGCCTGGCACTAAATCGGGGCTCTCCTCATTGTGGGGGCAAAGAGAAGAGAAGAGGAGGCCAGTCCCAGCCCTGGATGGTTGAGCCTCAGGACACCCCCATTAAAGCCTTCTTCCTGACCTGCACATCCATTCTCCCCACTGGTAAGTAACTAGGTGTGCGTGTGCCTGTGCTCGTGAGAGTGCACACACACAAGGAAGCAGATCCTAATAGGGGAAGCTGGGCCCATCTTAGGGATGACGGACACCCTTTCCCAGCTGAGCCCGCCTCCTCCCCTTTGCACACTGGGGAGTACTGGTCTGTCTGAACCACAAGCCCAGGGGGCCCAGAAGCAGGGAATCCTGAAACTGAGCAGTCAGACACCTGACTTGCTGCCAGGGCTCTACAGTGCTTTTCACTGTAAGCCCTGAGACAGGGATAACCGCTCCCTGTGCCTCGGTTTCCCCTCCTGAAACCTATAACAAAAATGAGATCACCTCTGAGGCTGCCTTCTAGTTCCAAATTTCTCCAATTCCACAGCCGAGACCTCTGTGACCCTCACAGATTCAAGAAATACTAAGTCACCAACAGCAGAATAAGGAGTTCCAAGCATGTGCGGGTGCTGGGGGCAGTATCACCTGACCCCAAGGAGACCTGCACTTGCCCTAGGCTGGCAGAAGACACCCGTCATGTACAAACCTCCCCAGGGAAGAGACTGGGCCCAGGCAGGAGAGAGGAGAGCGAAGGACAGCTCCTCAGTATGGCTAGAGGCAGCCAGGGCCTCCCCCTACAGGCAGCCAGGACTCTCCCCCTTTTCAGCACACACCCCAGGAGCTCATCCCTCTCGTGCCTCACTTCCCATCTGTTCTGAAGCTACAAGGTCTTCAGCCCAGCCCAGATCTCAGGCTCAGCCCCAAACCCCTGACATACACACCCCAGTTCCCTCAGATCCCCCTGAGAGTCCAGACTGGGACCCTAAACCCTCCTGCCAGGCCAGCCCTCCCCTCACCAAGGTGGCCCTGCTTCTTGTGCCAGCAAAAGCTCCCCTTGCCTGCATGGCCAGAGCCTGATAACATTCTCCTAAATTAAACAATAAACGAGAAGTTGTTTTAGATTTTCCTGACACTGCAATTCCTGATTAATCCCCGCAGCAAACAAAAGGAAGAGAGCAGATTAACCTAAAAGACAGTCACTTCCTGTTTCCAAGCAGAACCCCCAGCCTGAGCCAGAGGAATCCACCCCCCCCCCGAAAGAGGGGGATCCTGCTCCAGCCACCTGCCTAACTCCAGACCACCAATGCTCTCCCCTTTCCCCTCTTGTCTTGCCAGTCCTGGGCTGACACCTGTAGCCACCTCCCAGGCCCCACCTCTCCTCCCCTCCCCCTCTCCGCTCTGTGACCTTGGACAGGCCAGGCCACCTCTCAGGGCTCAGTCTCCTCATCTGTCAGCATCTTCATCTCTCAAAATAAAATGAAAAGAAATACATGACCACTTAAGGTTAGACTGAAATTTTCTCTGATTTTGGGGGGAGGGATACTGAAATATTTAGGGGTGAAATGGCATGATGTCTATAATTTACTTTAAAATACTCTGGGGGAAAAAGATAAGGCAAAATGTGGCAAAATGTCAACAACTGTTAAGTCTAGGTGAGGGTATATGAGGTTTCCTATACTATCCCCTCTACCTTTCTGTATATTTGGAAATGTTCCTAAGAAAATGTTAAAAAAAAAACAAAAAAAACCTTGGTGATGTGAGCCAGGAGCCCCACAAACAATACCCCATGCTCCTGGCCGGCCTGAAAGGCAGCTAGGTCTCTCAAGTAGGTTAAACATCCCCCCTGCCAGCTCCTTTATGTGGTTTCCCTAGAAATTGCTTTCGCACGAATTCCACTGAGTCCTAACTCCACATTTAGAAGCCTTAGCACATTCAGAAGCCAGACATAGCACTTTAGTGGGGCAAGTGTTGCCTTCCGACCAACCCCACCCCCTGCTCCCACCCACCATCTCACTGTCCCTTCTGCAGAGCAGCCCTGGGGCTGGGCACTGTGATGCTACCTCTATCCTCAGGAGGACACCACTCTCTCCAAGCCTCACATGCCCCCACCCATTAGCAGAAGTGAGGACAAGTCAGCGATGGCCTGACCATCTCACTCAAAGGCACAGTGTCATCCCACAAAAAGACTGAGATCCCCATTTAACAGACGGGAAAGCTGAGACCCAGGGCCAGCAGAGACTGGAAGCAGAACACAGAAGGTGGGGACAGAGGGAGGGGGGAGTGAGCAAAAGCTCCCCACTCACCCCAATCCCCCCTCCTCCCCAAATTTACATCCCAACCCTGGGAGAGCAAATCAAAGAGAGGGTGGCCTGCACTTCCTTTTCTCTGACTCTTGTTTATGGAGCTTCCTGGTCAGGAATAAATGGCCATGATCACAATCTCCCAGCCAGGCCCAGATGACCCACACCAACGCTGGCTAGGCCCGCCTCCGCCAATCGATAATGGAAGAGCTACCAGTACCCCAAATAATCAATCTCTAATTGCTGAATGCTGTGCAATTCATTGGGGAGAGTTATGTGTGGCCAGTGACTGGGCGCCCCCGCCTCAGCCTGGTGGAGCCTCCAGGGGCAGGGAAGGCCATGTCTGTGGTGAGCACCTCAGCAGAAAAGCCGCCCATAACTCGGGAGCTTTTCAAGTAGATGTTCTGGGCCTAGCCCGCATCCCCAGGCCCGAGAGGCAGGAGGAAGTGGCACTGGCCACAGAGGCCCCGAGGGATGCACCACGTTCCTCTGAGTCTATCTGGGCCCAGGTGCCTGCACATCCCAGGTACCTAGGATGCATAAATCTGGTCCCTGCCACCAAGGCATTCCCAGGCCATGAAGAGAGAAACCACCATGTTACAGGCCTCCAATACAGTAGGCCTTGCACACAGTAGGTGCACAGTTCTGGCGGAGAAGCAAGTACTTTTAGCTAGGGTGATCAGGAGGGGGTTTCAAGTACAGCACATGGGTTGAAGGTTGAAAAGCGGGTGGGATCCACAAGGGCAGAGGTGGAGGAAGGCACCAGGCAGAAGGGACAGCACAGCCAAAGCATGGAGGAAGGAAAGCCACAGCATGTGTGAAGGGGACAGTGAGTGGCGTCTGGCTGGAGCCTGAGTGCACAGAGGAGACCCGAGAGGATTGGCCAAAACAGAGGGTCAGACTGTGCAAGGCACTGAGGGGTCCGGATGCCAGCCTGAAGGCAACAGGGAGCCCTTGAAGGGTGCTGAGTAGGAGTGTGACGGCCAGCATGAGCTTGGGAGGACCATTAAAAACTACAGCGTGCACAGCTACTGGCAGGCTGCATACCCCAAGAGGGCAGGGGCTGGTTTTATTCATCTCAGCCTCCATAGCAGCTAGCACAGCCAGGCCCAGAAGACACGCCCAACAAGTGAATCACTGAATCATTATAGGATCATCAGCTGCAGGACTGGGGACTCCTGGACCCACAGCTGTGCGATACCATGTTTGTATAAAAATATGTATTGAGGGGCGCCTGGGTGGCGCAGTCGGTTAAGCGTCCGACTTCAGCCAGGTCACGATCTCGCAGTCCGTGAGTTCGAGCCCCGCGTCGGGCTCTGGGCTGATGGCTCAGAGCCTGGAGCCTGTTTCTGATTCTGTGTCTCCCTCTCTCTCTGCCCCTCCCCCGCTCATGCTCTGTCTCTCTCTGTCCCAAAAATAATTAAAAAAAAACGTTGAAAAAAAAATTAAAAAAAAAAAAAATATGTATTGATAGTTGAGCCCCCAAAACAGCCTTGTGAGGCAGGCAGGGAGATAATTATCTCCAGTTTATAAAGAGGGAAACCGATGGGGCGCCTGGGTGGCGCAGTCAGTTAAGCGTCCGACTTCAGCCAGGTCACGATCTCGCGGTCCGGGAGTTCGAGCCCCGCATCAGGCTCTGGGCTGATGGCTCAGAGCCTGGAGCCTGTTTCCGATTCTGTGTCTCCCTCTCTCTCTGCTCCTCCCCCGTTCATGCTCTGTCTCTCTCTGTCCCAAAAATAAATAAACGTTGAAAAAAAAAATTAAAAAAAAAAAAAGAGGGAAACCGAGGCTCAAAGAGAGACAAACAGTGACCTAACTGAGGTCCAGTGCTCTCCTCACTGTCCCCAGAAGCCTGAGCCCTGTTGACCTTGGGGTGGTCCAGGGCTGCCCAGGAGGTGAAGGGCCACTTCTCCCTACTCCCAGCCCCTGCCCCACCCCGCCAGCAGGGCAGACAGAGAAATGCAATAAATGCTGGGGTCACCTGTACCAACCCCAGCTGGGACTGGCTGCTTATCACCATGACTGCCTGTCCCTGTACCTGTAATGAAGACAGGGCTGGGTGGGGAATCCCTAGAACTCCCAAGCTTGGTCTAGACAGGCCTTGTTGAAGACAGATCCACTTCTCCCCAGCCTCTACCCCCAAGGTTTGGGAGGAATACCCATGGAGCAAGTGTCCTAGACCAGGAGTCCAGAAACAGGGCAAGCCCAACTTACGGTGCCACTCTGGAGGGTCACTTCCAAGCTGCCTCATCTGTGAAATGAGGCAGTGCTCTCTGCCTACTTTATAGAACTGCCATGAGGGAAGGAGTATAAAAACTTATGAAGAATTATAAAGCAAATTTTGTTCTGGAAAGTTAAAACAATGAGGTTTCTCTCTACTTCAGTCTAGATATTGATACTCTGACAGGACTCACTTCCCTCTCCCAGCAGAGAACAAAAATGAACAAATATTTTCTGAGATTCTGAGATGTGCTGTATCAGGTTAGTGAATGCTTTACATGTATTATTTCAAAGCATGCCAATGACACCTCTACAAGGTAGGCATCAGTCTCCCGTGGTACAGATGAGGAAACCAAGGCTCAGAAAAGTGAAGGGTCTTGGGGCACCTCGGTGGCTCAGTCGGTTGGGTGTCCAACTTCAGCTCAGGTCATGATCTCACGGCTCGTGAGTTTGAGCCCTGCGTGGGGCTCTGTGCTGACAGCTCAGAGCCTGGAGCCTGCTTCAGATTCTGTGTCTCCCTCTCTCTCTCTACCCTCCTCCGCTCATGCTCTGTCTCTCTCTGTCTCAAAAATAAATAAGCATTAAAAAAAATTTTTTTTTAAAGAAAGAAAGAAAAGTGAAGGGACTCACCTGAGCTCACCCAGCTCAGAAGCAGTTGAGCCGGGATTCACACCCAGCTCCAGAGGGCATCCAAGCCCAGGTCCTTTTGATCACACCAGGCTGATTCAAAGGACCCATTTCTATACCCCCAAATCTTAGAGCTATAGAATCAGTGCTCAGGGTGAGGCTGCATGTCACACACATATACTGTGGTGTGGCCGGAAACTCCAACATCAGATGTGCTGTACTGCCCGGTGTCCTGTGGACCGCAGGGCCATCAGAGCTGGGTGGGGCATGGGGGGGTGACTGGCACAGCTGGTCTTGAGCTAATTGGATCAGTCCTGGGCACGAAGCCGCCTGTCCGGCTGCCCTGGCAGATGGGTGCTAGAACTGGGCCATCTGCCAAGACCCAACCTCCACGTCCAATCCAACCTGGACACTGAGGTTCCATCCTGGCCTCCTCCCACCCTGACCCTGATGGCTGGCAGTGCCCATATAGATGCAGAAGGCCAAGATGGCAGCCGCTAACCCTCCTTCAGTGGCTGGCGCCTCCCCTGATGTGGCCATATGGCCCCATATGCTCCCTGACAGCTGGACTGCCGAAGCAACTGCCTGAGGACGTCCTCTGCAGAGGCCTCAAGGCCCTGGCCATGCCACCCACCCCTGCCCAGCAGGCCACAGGCGCAGCCAGAAAAACCCCAAGCTGGAATGCCCTGCCCCCAAGTTGTTCTATGACCTCATTGTTCAAGTCACCACCCCTCTCTGGGCTTCAAACTCTTCCTCTGTCAAACAGCAGTGTGACCAGCCCTCTACCCCTTCTCTTTGTATCCCACCTCTAAGGTCACAAACTTCCACCCAAACTCACCCCAGGTCTCCAAGGAGACAAACTTACCCATTTTACAGACATAGAAACAGAGGTCTGAGGGATCTCAGGGATTTGCTCAAGTGCACGCAGTAGGAGGGCCAGTATTAAAGGCTGCATCTTATGAGTCTAGGACACCTGTATGTCACTTCAGTATGCCCAGGTGATGGGAATGGTGATATACCGGAGGTCCCGCCCCACTCTGGTTAGCTACATTGCCCCATCAGGCTCTTCCCCCCAGGCCGAATCTCTCCATCCTCCATGGGGTGGGAAACCAGGCAGGTTGCCTTGGCCATCCTCAGAAGATAAGAGGCCTGTCTCTGCTGTTGCCCTCACCACCCGCCTGGATTCCCATAGTGGCCTCAGGATCGCCTCCTGGCCTCTGGCTCTCCAGGCCAACCCCTCCCAAAACCACCAGAGGGAGCAGTTTAAATTGCAAATCTGCTTGCGTCCCTCCAGAACTTCAACCCTGCAACCCCTGAATACGGAATCAGCCCACACTCCTCAGTCAGGCGCTCAAGATCCTCCTCTGTCTTGTGCCAACCTGCTCGCGCCTGCTGTGCCCCTGCATGAACTACTCGATTGCAAACGTGTTCCACCCATGCCCGGTGCTTCCCACTGCCATGCCTTCGCTAACACTGTGCCATCTGCCTGGAAAGCCCTCGCTTGTTCACATTCTCCATTCACTCATTTATTCACCATATTTACTGATCATCTACCAAGTGCCAGAAACATTTGAGCAGATCAAAATGCACCAGGCTTTCAGTCCATCTGAAATGACCCCTTGCCAATCCCCGACTCACATACCTCTGCAACTGCCCAGCCCATTCTGCCTCACACCCAGGGGTGTGGGTGGATATCCGTGTCCCCTTTCAGAGCCCACCCAGGGAGGGGCTCAGGCTTGTCATCAGAATCCCCAGTACTCAGCCCAGGCCTCAAACCAGGAGATGAACCCAAATGTGGACTGGGCCCCAGGAAGCCTATGGAAAAGACTCTGGTTGGCCAGAGTGGCCCCAAGTTCCCCCAAAAGAGGCTTGAGTGGTCAGGGGTAACTTTTTCCCCTCAAGTCACCCAAAGGCCCAGCCCACCCAAAAACTTATCACTGAATTTGTTAAAATACAGTATCTTTATAATTTATTTTTTTTCTTTTTTTTTTTCAACGTTTATTTATTTTTGAGACAGAGAGAGACAGAGCATGAACACGGGAGGGGCAGAGAGAGAGGAAGACACAGAATCGGAAACAGGCTCCAGGCTCTGAGCCATCAGCCCAGAGCCCGACGCAGGGCTCGAACTCACGAACCGCGAGATCGTGACCTGGCTGAAGTCGGACGCTTAGCCGACTGCGCCACCCAGGCGCCCCATCTTTATAATTTAAAACACACCCATGGCAAGGTCAGGGCCTGGTTGGAGAGGGAAAGGGAGGGGGGCCCGCTGGGCACTACCCCTTCTCAGTCAGGAGGTTTGAGGGAGAGTGGCTGTCTTCCTAAAGGGAGCAGCAAGTGGGGGCCGGGTGCACCTCACTGGGATTCACACCCGATAGCACAGACCAGGGGTCAAAGAAGTGCCCTGCTCTCTCCTTCCCCATGGCTTGCAACCCCAAATGGAGGGCTCAGCCTGCTGGAGTACTTGGGTGGGGAGGGGCCAGAAGAACCAGGGCAGGGATTCAAGTGGACCTGGATGGCAGGGGTGGGGCCAAGCAGGCACCTGGCCATGCTCCAGCCACCTGGGTGTCAATGCACAGGAAGGCAAAAGTCCAGAGCTCAGGGAGCCATAGGGGATGGAGAAGGGGAGGGAGAGACAGCAAGAGAACAATGGCTAAGAAAGGCCACTGAGTGAGAGCAGGGCAGAAAGGGATTAGGAGAGACAGGGAGAGACTACCTGAGCATGAAGCCAACAAAAAGGCTGAAGGAACTATCGCCGGGCCCAGTAGCACCCCCCAGCCCCAGGGGGAGTTTGGTCACTCCTGGGCAACAGCTCTCCCCACCCTGGAGGTCTCTAAGGACCAAAGTAGCACTGGGGAAGAGTCCAGGCTGCTACCAGGTGGGCAGGTGGAGGGGGGGGGGGCGGTTCACAAAAGAATGACTGGGGCTGAAAGCTGTTCTAGCTTCTCTGCCTCAGGTGGGCCACCTGGGGAAGAAGTGGTGCGAAAAGTAACCAGACTCCATTCCCTCCATTGCACATTTGGACCTTTATGGGGAACCCATTTCCCTGAGGGTGAGCTCCCTGGCCCACATGGGGCTCCAGGATGGAGACCTCAGGAGACTGGGAAGGATTCCAGGGCCCAAGGAGGAAGACAATGCCAGGGTCTACCCTACAGGTCCAGGCTGGGGGTGGAGAAACCCCTCTGAGTCCCAGAATAATACTGACATTCCAGTGCTGAAGATTACAGGAACCAGGTTTGCAAACCATCGAGCAGAGCCCAGGTAGACTCTGGCCCCAAATCTAGGAAGCAAAGGTTAATGAAGCCAGGGTCAAGAGGTGCCAGAAGTCAAGCCATGGCGAGCCAGGCTGAGGTGCCCCCCTTCCTGCCCATCTGGGGAGGGTGCTGGTCACAGGCAGCAGAACAGCTGTCCTGGGAGACCCTCTAGCAGAAGGCCACCAGAGCTCTGCTGCTAAGTCAACGAAGGGGGCCTGGGTGCCCTCCCTGCCCCTCCGCACCTCACCAAAGACCAGGGTTAATGGATACTTTCACAGTGGAAAGTTGCTGCCCTGACACTGGACTTCTCCTAGCTCCATCTCTGTCTCAAAATCCTCCTCCGTGAAATGGAGTGGAAGCATGGCCATGGCCTCTCACAAGGTGGCTGAGAGATTCCAGAGGGATAACGAAGTGCAAGTTAAGGTTTAAGCCCGAAAGCTGGTCAAACAAAATATTACCATCCCCCAGAGGCAGGCAGATACTATTCAGCATCACACCCCTCCAGCTAACGTGTAGGCTGAGAACAAGACTTTGACCCCTACAGGCTCACACATTGAGTGCCTGGAGAGAGCACAGGAACGAGGGCTGCTGGGGAACCCAGCCGCTCCAATCCAGAAACCCAAGCTGGAAGGACAGACTGAGGGAGCAATCAGAGAAGACTTCCTAGAGGAGGAAGAACCTGCCCTGGAAGCAAGGAGGATTTGTAAAGGGGAAGGTCCTGACCTCTGACCTTTCCTTGGGCCTGTCATTGGGTGCTGGGGCAGGGGAAGGGGAGGGTGCGGAGCACATGGTTCCTCCCTCTCAAGGGACCACATGTCATCCTCATATCTTCGGAAGGGGCAGGGCTGCCATTTGGGGAGGGGGCCGAGGAAGTTCCCTGCGGCAACCAGCACAGAGGTGTAGAAGGAGACTCAAGAAGGGGAGTGGGGGACACAGCAAGGCACAACCTTGACACATAGTAAGGCACACAGGAGCATGGCTCCAAACAAAGAAGGCATGCGCGCAGTGGGGCGGGCACCAGGCCAGGGACTTAGAGGTTCCCCTTCCAATCCCTGGCCTTTCTGGAGCTCCAGGGAGCCAGGTCTAATGTGATAATCTTTCCAGCAGTTCCCTTCTTCCAGAGGCCTGTCCCACGAGGCAGAAGGTGCGGGACCACACACACGTACACACTAGGCACGTCTCCCCACTCCCACCTCAAGCCCTGTTGTCCTCAGCCTGGCTGCAAAGACGACCTTGCGGCCCCCAGGCCTGGTAGCTGTCGCCGCGCGGTCCCGCCGGACCCTGCCGGAGGCACAGGAGTCCAGCGCCGGGGAGCGGCTCCAGCGCGGCGCCTGACTGGTGTCCCAGAGAGCCGGCGGCTGCGCCGATGGGGTGGTGGATATGTACCCCTCCGCCCGCCGGGCGGCACAGCCCGCACCCCCATCCCATTCCTCCCTCGCATTCTCTCCTCTGGAAGACAAGGCCGGAATTCCACCATTAAAACGCCTCCATCTCCTCTCCCCCCACACACAAAGTTGCTCCAAGTCGCCAGGGTTCCGGCGGCAGACGAGGGTTAGGCGGGGCCGCGCAGCGGGCGGGAGCGCGGTCACGGACCGGGGTGCCGAGCGCGCCCCATCCATCTCCGCGCGTGCACGCCCCCACGGGCGCGCACCCAACACCCCACCCCCACCCGCTGCCCCCGAGGCTCCCGCCCAATCAGAGGCCGCGCACGCGGCGCTGCCGGCGGGCAGACACCCCAGCTCCCCGGCCTGCGCCCCCGCGGCCCCAGCCCCGCCGCAGCCTCCCGGCTTGGCCACACTCAGGCCCCACTCACCGTCCCGGGCGCGCACTTCGCGCGCCGCTCCGTTCCGGGACCGCATTCCCCGATTCGGCTCCGCTCGGCTCTGGTTCCCGCTCCGGCTCGGGTTCCCGCTCCGCAAGGCTCGGCTCCGAGATGGTGGCAGCGGCAGCGAGCGAGGCAGAGAGGGCGTGTGCGTGTGTGTATGTGTATGTGTGCGCGCGCGCGCGCGGCGTGTGCGTGTGCGCGGGAGGGCCCCGCGCTCCCCTGCGCGCCCCACTCCTGCCTCCTGTTCTCCACGCTGCGATGCCAGCAGAATCCCTAACGCGCGCTCCCACCCGCCGGGGCGCTCACACTCGCGCACACCCGCGCACCCCCCGGGCGCGCACACATCCCCGCGGCCGCACGCCCGGCTGCGCACTCTTGGGGCGCTCACAAAGGCCCCCTTGCCCCGGCCAGCTGGAGCCTCCGGAGCACGGCCCGCGGGGCCTGTGGAGTGGCCCTGCGCCCCTGTCCCGGCTGGCCCTGCCTCAGGTCCCCCGCCGTTCCCAGAGGGGGCCCCTCGGGCGTCCCCTCTCCCCCACCATGCCCGGCCCGGCCGCGGCAGCGCTCGCAACCCGAACCCCGGCCGGGGAGCCCAACTCTGGCTTCCGGCACTCCCACCCAGAGGCGCCGGCCTCCTCCTCCTCGCCTGCGCCGCCGCCCGCGCCTAGTGTTCTCTCGCTCCCTTCTGTCCCCCTTTCCTGTCCCTGCCACTCCTTTTTTCTCCTCTCCTTTCTCCCACCTGCTCCCTGTTCCCTGTCCTCTGTCGCTCCCGCTGTCTCTCCGTCTATCTTGCCGCCGCCCTCTTGCGCGCGCCCTCCTCCCCACCGCTCTGCGCTGCCTCTCACATTCTCCGCATTACACTGGGCTCCGCCCGCCTCGCCGGGCCCCGGGTTCGAGAGCTCAGTGGGCGGCGAGGGGACCTGCCGCGCCCCGGCCCCGCCACCACCTCCGCTCTCTGCTCGCTCCGCGGCTCCTTGCTCTGGCCTGGCGGGCGGCGACGTCCCGCGCTAGCCTCGGCTGTCGCTGACAGCTCCCATCTCGCCCGGGTTTAAAGGGATAGCGCACCGGGCTCGACCTGCCCCACCCGGGGGCGCCAAGGAGGGCGACCTCGCCGCGCCGGAAGAGTCCGGGGCGGTGGCGCAGCCCGGCGGTGCGGGCGGCGCCCTGGCCACCGCCGTTGATCCTGGCCCTCCCGGGCTGGAGGTGAGTCAAGGAGAAGGACGGTCGGGAGCTGTCCGGACCACGCCATCCACGGGGCGCTCAGTGCTTGTTAGCGCCTATGCCTAAGGGCAGGCTGGGGTGTGGGCTAGTGCGGACTGGGCGCCGGGGAGTGCGGGGCCAAGAGGAGGGATCAGGGAAACAGCTGTCCGGATCTGAGCCCAGGATGAGGACACCTGTCATGCCGGGAGGATGGGGCTCATAGGATGGCCTCCTACCCCTGCTGTGTGACCTTGGGCGAATGCCTGCCTCTCTCTGGGCTTCAGCTTACCCCTCTTTGGAAGGACACTGGCTTACATCATCTCTGGGGCCATGCGGAACTCGGATATGATGTTAGATCCCGTAAGAGAGGGAGTCCCAAGGCAGGCCTTCTCCACCCAGAATCCCACCCACTCCTTGCCTCTGAGAGCTGGGGCAGGTGGCTGAGGCTGCACTCCTTTCCATCGACCCCACCCCCACCAGGCCTGGTCTGCTCCCTCCCTCATTCCGTGGCCTTTCTCTCCAGCCTCATCTGGGGAACAAGGCAAAGTTGAGAGGTACAAGGACCTAGCAGAGACAGCACACTACAGTTTACAGAACTCTTTCACATCCAAGATCTCCTTGGACCCTCATGATACCCCTGGGAAATAAAGCTTATGTTCACTCCTAGGCTCCCTGTCAGGCTGATCCTGAACAGGCCTGATGCGTGAGCATTTCCTCTTCTGTGTGTCCCACACCTACTTCCACCCCAGTTAGACCCTTGCTCTCTGATCTCCACAGAGGGATGCATTTTGCCCACTTGTTCAGAATAGATCAGCATCTATTCTGAACCTCATCCTGCGCTAGGTACTGGGGACACACAGATGATTCGGACACAATCCTGCCCTTAAAAAAAATGAAAGAATTCATGATGGGAACTTTGGGGGATGGAGGAAATTCAGGCAAGCTGGAAGAGGTGACACCGAAGCCAGGTGTTGAAGGATGAGTAGGAGTTGGCCAGGCTGGAAGGAACAGAAAGGGCATCCCATGCCAAGAGAAGAGAATTTGTCAAAACATGGCAGTGGAAAATAGGAAGGAGGGGTGTATTTGAGGGAAGAGGAGCTATGAGAGCCTTGAATCGAGAGTTTCATCTTGGTTCTGGGGCAGCAGCAAGGCTGACACTTAGCAAATCCAGGCAGAAGCCCTACCCGTCTTTCAGCCATCGCAGAGGCATGGGCAAGGGCTCCCAAACCAGGAGCTGTTGAAAGAGACCTCCTCTCCTGTCCTAGTAATCCCAATCCCAACCTCTGCTCCCAGTTCCTGCAACCAGATGCAGCACAGCCTCCCCCTGCTGACAGGAGCTGGAAGTAGGAGAAGCCCAGGCTTCGCTGTGGCTGTGAGTCCAGGGAAGGCCTGACTTTGGCCTTCACCCATCAAGGTGCCCTGCAAAGACCCCACGGTTTGGTGTCAGGCCAGTGCCACTGCCAGCCTCAGTGCTCCTCTGTACAAGGGGAATAAAATACTCGGCCACCAAGGAGGTTGGTGAAGAGTTCATAGAGAAGAATGCACAGGAATGACCCAGCACAGAGTAGGCCTTCAGCAAATGTCCTTTTCCTTCCCCACACCTGAGCTTGGCTTTCTGGCCTATCCCAAAGGCCCTTCGTGTCTTCCTTTTGCCTCCCTTCCCAGCCATTTCTCTTCTGCCTTCGTACCAGACTTCCTGGGGGCCTCAGGGGAGATGAGCTCACGGCTGTTGCCTGCTCTGGCTCAACACACCTCCTGAGGAGTCTTCCCAGGGCTTCCAGGTAGACCCCAGGGAAGCCAAACAGAGACAAACAGCCTTTCCCAGGAGTGCCTGACATCCACGCGGAGCAGCAATTCCAGTCTAATCCCCCTTCATTTCTCCCACTTTCCTGTTCTGAGAGCCACACAGCCTTTATGTCTATGCGTGGGAATTTATGCCCCCAGCTTTGCTGTGCAACTTCAGATAAGTAGCACACCCTCTCTGAGCCTCAGCTTCCTCCCTACGTATGGGGGCAAGCAGGTGTGCCCTACGGCTGCAAAAAACGTAACTCTAAGTCATTTATTTTCCCTCAGCAGCTCCAGGCCTTGGCCCTCTTATCCAAGGGTTCTGCACAGAGGCAGGAAGGTACAGAGATCTCTTTGGGACCCCCTTGTGTCCTGCCCTTGTGCTAGTGGCCAGGAGCTATTGCCACCTCTGCTTCCCAGCAGGCTTTACAGAGAGGCAAACATGAATAATGAACAAGCCCACTTAGAGGAATCGCTCTTCACTGCCAGAGCAGCAGCATCTGGGGGCTGGGGGCTGGGGGCCAGAGGCTGGGGGCCAGGCCAGTGCAAGCAGCTCCAGGAAGGAGCTCCTTCACCAGAAACTGGGAGCTGGCTGCTTCCTGCCACAAGGGCTGGGTCAGTGCCCCTGCAGATGCCTGCCCAGGGCCCCTCTGCTATTTTCAGCTTTCTCCGTAGGCCAGTGGGGGAGACCTTGGCAGCATCCCAGACCCCATCACCATGCCAGGTCCGGCCTGAGGCTGAGCGGCCCGCACAGAGTCCAGGGAGGCAGGAGGCATTTCCTGCCTGCCTTCTCGGCCATCCCCTGGCTTCCTGGGTTAGGCCGAAACATAAATAGGGTCACCAAAGATTCAGAGAACTGCCCCACCCAGCCAGGCTGTCTCTTTGCTGTCTCTCTTCCCACCGGCCCCTCACACTTGGCTTACACAACCCATCCACCTCTCAGGTCCTTCCACCCCTAAACAGCCTTCCTCAACTACCCCAAGCCCACTCTAACCTCCTTCCTCCTCTTTACTATTAACCAACTATGTGTCAGGAGCCTTTAGTCACTGGCTGATCCTCACACTGATCCTGGTGTTCCCATTCCTATTTCAGAGAAGAGAAAACCAAGGTTTAGCATGAGCTTCCGGGATTTTAACTGAGAGCCATTGTTCTTCCTCCTTTCCACAAACATTGATTGAGGGCCTCCTCCATGCCAGGCGCTGTGCCAGGTGTGGGAAATACATATCAGAGACCTTAGAATCTGGAGGAAGAAACAATTCAAACCGTCATGCAAAGAAATGTGGAATTACCCCTCGGACAAGTGCTAGGAAGGATCATGGGGCTGGTAGGTGGAGGCCCAGGCTGGTCTTGGGAGTCAGGAAGGCTTCCTGCAGGATGTGACATTTGACCTACAACCAGAAGGGTGGATAGACATTAATTTTTAGGAGTAGGGGCTCCAGAGAGAAGGAATAGCACATGCAAAGGCCCTGCAGTGAGGGAAAGGAGAGAAAGCCCATGCAGTCAGAGCACAAGGAGAGAGGATTGAAGATGGGGCTGCAGGTGGCATAGGGTCGGGACAACAGGTTCTAGAGGTCCTGTAAGGAGCTGGGAGTTTAGCCTGGTGGCTCTGGACTGTCCCTGGAGATGTGAAGCAGAGGACAGCATCCTATAGCTCCTCCAGCTGCTTCCCAACCTGCCACTCAGCACCCCACACCCAAGGACCCTTCCTAACCCTTTTCTCTTTATTTTAAATATTTTTTGAAGTTCATTCATTTTTGAGAGAGAGAGAGAGAGAGAGAGAGAGAGAGAGAGTGTGTGTGTGTGTGTGTGTGTGTGTGTGTGTGAGCAGGGGAGGGGCAGAGAGAGAGAGGAAGACAGAATCTGAAGCAGGCTTCAGGCTCTGAGCTGTCAGCACAGAGCCCGACGTGGGGCTTGAACTCATGAACTGTGAGATCATGACCTGAGCCAAAGTTGGACACTTAACCGACTGAGTCACCCAGATGCCCTTCCAACCCTTTTTTCTAATGCCCAGACCCTAGCACTGGGTAGGGCATGTTGGGGACGCAGACTTGACAGTGACCTGGTGGCATGGTGAGGGAAACAGAAGACCTTGGCCCAGGCTCCACTTAGACTCTAGGTAAATAACTCAGGGCAATGCCTGCCCCTCCCTGTCCCCCATAACTGTAAAGCAATGACAGCACTGGTCCTTTCTGCCATCTCTGGTTGATTCTGGCCACAGCCCGTAACTAGGGAATAGAAAAAATAAAACAATGAAAATGACCCCACCAGAGCCAGATTCTAGGTCCTAGAGCCCCCAGGCCCAAGGACCCAATTCAGCTCTTATGGCCAACAGGGACTCCCAGACATCTGATGGGGGGAAGCGGGTGAGGGCCCAGGTGGAAGTTGGGGGAAGAGGAAAGCCCCTTGGAATGCTCCATCTGGGAATGTCTGGGGAAGGCAGGCTCAGGGGGCACTAGGCCAGCAGCAAGCCCCAGGCTGAACTGGATCCTTGGGCCTTTGGTTTTCCCATCTGTAAAAGGGTAGAATTCTTTATTCCTCATGTCTCCCTATGTAGGAGAGAGGACAAAGGAAGCTGGAGGGTCCAACTAGTCTATCAGGGGCACTGATCCTCTACCAAGCATCCTCCTGGGACCCTGAGATCAACACCCCTGGGAGACATAGACACAAGCGGCAAGAGTGGTGGGCAGACAGGCGACCCCGCCTGTTACTGAGAGATCGGACTAGAGTTGCAGTTTGGGAGGCCAGTGGGGTGGGGAGAGTTTAGGGACCTGGGAGTGTATGTAGCTATGGCGTCAGGGAGGAGGGGATGTCAGACCTGCCATTCAGCTCCCATTCACGGAAGGTATACTCTGTGACAGGCCCATGGGGCCCTGTCCTCAGGAAGTGCGCAGGCTGTGGGCAGACCAGCACGTGAACAGCCACATCCACAAAAGAAGGCCAAGGTTCCAAGTTCTGGTTAGGGTGGGGGGTTAAAGGCTGGCAGGGTCATAGAACCAAGAGTCAGGAGCCCCTGGAGTCTGGCCTTGAGCCTCAGAGGTGAGGGGGACCCCACTGCATTCACCGGGGCTGGCATCAGCCGGATCTGGCTCTCCCCAGATGGCCATGGAATGGCTGCCCTTGAAGGAGCATAGGAATTCACAGAGGGGTGGGGGCTAGGGAAGGAGAAATGTGGGGGTGGGGTGGAAGGGTACAACTGGGTCTGGGTCACCTCTGATTCTTCGGCACCCACCACACCAACCAGCCCAGGCCTGGCCACTGCAGGGGTTCAGGGAGTATGTGCTGGCCACACGGATGGTGTTAGAATGCAGGGAGGGAGGGAGAACTGCAGAAAAATAAGAAAGCACCCACACTGTCAAGGGGGTGTAATGCTGGGAGGCGCCAGGACAGGGGATCAGGTCTGGTCACCAAGGTCCTTGAATGTCATGGAAGGATGATGGAACTTTGAAGGTTTCCTCGCCTTCACATCCTGATTTTCACCAAGCCCTCCAAGATAGAGCTTGGTTGAGTGTCAGGATGTGAAGGCAAAAGGAAAGGAGGGAGTCCCCAAAGCCTTTTCAACAGAATGACTGCGGCTTATCGTACACTGACTCCTGCCGGGTTCACAGCCTTGTTCCAGGGGACCCTCACCCAACCTCCCCCGACTGCAGTGTTGGGGAGGCACCCCAATGCCCTACCCACACCCGCCTTCTGGCCGAAACACTCCTCCCTGCTGCTGGCAGGCTGTCAAGGTTGGCAGGCCACAGATGAGTAGCTTCCCCTCGGCTGAAGCGAGAGGCTCCTCACCCAGGGCTTGCCCTTCCACAGGCAGCTGCATTCAACAGCTGGTCAAAGCTGGGGATAAAGACCTGACACTCTCACCCCAACTCAGGTCAACCCCTCAGACAGCTCAGGCCCAGAGATGCCCATGGATCTGCACTGTGAAGGTGTCACAGTCCAACTTCTCCCTCTGCCCACTCTGTTTCCTCACTCCCTCCCCGCCGTGGGTGTTGATCCCAATAAACTTGCATGCTCCTCTCCTTTCACACACTGGTATTATCATTCCCATTTTACCCAGAAGAAAATGGAGGCTCAGAGATGTCAAGTGACTTGCCCATGGTTGCCCAATGATAAGTGGTAGGTAGATCAAGGCCTGGGTGGAGAGGTCAGGGACCCTGGCTGGTTGGAGATTGGAGATGAGTCCATCCCTAGGGAAGGCCAGTCAGACCATAAGCCAGCACAAGAACCAGGGGGCACCTATTCCATCTGTCTCTCTCTCCCCATTCCACAGATGCGGAAACTGAGATCAGTCAATGATGGCCCCATGAATATTCCCTAGGGTCCTGCCTCCCAGCCCAATGTGAGTGTTTCCTCTAGACTAGAGTGATGTTCTTTTCCTGCCTTCCCCCCATTGCAAGCCCAGCACCAGGTCTCAGGCTCGGGGACCTGGTTGGGTTGACCCCTACTGGATTTCCCAAGGTGGGAATGAGGTGACTATAGCTCCTAAGCCCATCCCAGAGACTTCTGCAACAGCCTGAGCTGCCCAGGCCTGGCCTGGAGTTGGGCTCAACTGGACCAGGCAGGCAGGCAGGCATCTGACTGGCACAGCAGAGCAAACAGACGGGAAGGAAATCAATTTGAGTGTTTGATTAATTTTAATTTTTAATTTGCACGGAGAGTAATGCACCCCATTTGACACTGCATATTCACTTGCGAGCTGCTGGCACTTACCATTGCTGCCACCGCTGCAGCTTGCTGTGCCCAGCGGCTCCCTGCCCTTCTGTCAGGCAAGCCAGCCCCTTTGAATGTCAGACTGGTCTTCTCCTGAGCCACGGGGAATGGTCCCCTCCAGGGACTTCCATCCCTTCTGCCCAGGAGGAAAGTGGCTGGTAAGTGCCCACTGTGCCAAAGACGCACTCCCTCTTTGGTCGGGGCCCGGTTGGGCAAGGTCTATTCCAAAGTCAGGGTGCACTGATGGACTTTTGGGCATAGTGACAGACCAGTTTGGGGGCCAAGGGAGATTCTGTATGCCCCTGAGCTCAAAGGTGCTAAGTAGTTATACATGCCACCTACATTCAAGAGCAATCCTGTACCTAGAGTCGGATCTGTGTTAAAACTAGGACATTCCCAGCTCTTGTGTTCTTTGACTTCAGGGGTCAGAACTCTGTTGTCTTTTCATTCATCTGGAATTTGACCACACATGGGTTGGGGAAAATAAGTCTGAATTGAGAGAGACTAAGTCCATTGCATTGTCTAGCTCCTGGCTACCCCCCTCTCCCCTGACCAGGCCTCATGCCCTGAGAGCATTATCCTATGGGGTGGATTAAGAACAGAGACCATGGATTAAGGCACACCTGGTTGGAATCTTGGCTCTGTGACTATCTGTGTGACTTCAAGCAAGTCACATCATCTTCTTGGACATGGCCTTCAAGGACCCTTCTGACTATGCTTCTGTCCTGTTCCCCTTCGGACCTCACCCTCTCATGATATCTATAGAACATAACATTCAATTTCTTCCTCCAGGAGGCTCTCCCCTGATTAAGCCTTCTGCTTTCCCCTACCACTAATATTCCCAGCTGCTGGCCCTGCCCTGAACATGAGCCCTCTCTGACCCTTTCTTGGCCCTCAGTAGCTCAAGTGAGCACCGCACACTCTGCCTGGGGTGGTGTGCTAGAGAGAACATGGGCCTTGATACAGATAACCCTGGTTCAAATCCAATCTCGCCTCCATGTTGGCTTAGCTTAGGCCCATCCCTTAAATATCTCAAGTCTAATGGATCCAAAAATGAATTCATCATCCCTCCCCATAGCCACTCTTGCCTCTTTTTCTCCCTTCTCTCAATAAACAACACCCCAATCAACCAATTGCTCAAGCCGGGAGTGCTAGGAACCACTGAGACTCCTCCCTCTGCTTCATTCCTCAAATCCTATTCTACCTCAGGTCCTCTGTCCCCACCTTCTACATATTCTCTAATAGGCAGGTAAAGCAGGGAGAGGGATTCTCTGTGGTATTTACTGCATGAGAGGGCTGGGAAAGCCTCAGAGAACAGCCAGTCCTATCGTCCCATTTTACAGATGAAGACACTGAAGTCCAAAGAGGGACAAAGACCTGCCCTGAGTCCGAAGGTGAGTTGCCCATAGCAGAGCCACACTGAGAAGCCAGGTCTCCTCTGTGGCCCCGATGGGTATCTCAGAGAGGTCATAGTCCAGGCCAGACCCTGTGATAGTGACAGAAGGGAATCTGAAGCCCTTGAAGTCCTGGCCCTACCCCCACCCTAGTCCCAGAGAAGCTGCAGGGGAAGAGTGAGGGGATGAGGCTGTGTTCAAATTCCCAGACAGAATGAATAATCCACTAATGAGAACTCATGACAACCAGACATCACTTCATGTTGACTCGGCAGCCGGGCCCCTGGATGTCCCTCTTGGACATGACCACAAGAGCAAAACAAAAGGAGCCTTAGCCATGAGTGGAGTCAGTGGCCATTTTCTGTGTCCTCCCCGCCCCCTCCCATCACCTCTACTCAACTCACAGTACCTGAAATTCCACCATTGTGCCTAGCTCAAATGCAAACTAATGCATTCTTAGAAGAGCTGGTACCAGGATGGGATAGAGGGCAGGAAGAGGAGCCATCTCAGTTAGGGGCTCTGGAGAGGGAACTTAGGATGGACAGGGCTGGCCAGCTTTTATTGAGTCAGTTCCACATGCTGGGCACTTTGTGAAGTACTTTACAAACTTCTTCCCCGCAGCTTCAAGACCCCCCTCCCTGTGACCCAAGCATCACTGAACCCGTCCAGCATTCAGTTTACTCTCCTGTAAAATAAAATTAGTTATAATAGCTACCTCTATAGGCAGTTGAGTGATTAAATAAGAAAAGATGTGTAAAGTGCTTCCCACATTGCCAAACACAAAGTAGATGCTAATTAAAAGCTAATTATAAATGAGACAACCTATGTGATAAGACCTAGAACCCACCCAGTTCACACTTGTCAAATCTGAGCTGTTAATAGGATAAATGTTTCACCACTTGCTATTGGAATGGGGCAGAGCTGGAGGTGGAGGATGGTATCTGCCCAGGGCTATGGGACAAAGGAGCTGTTTAGAAATCCAGGGCATTTCTGCTAAGGCAAAGCCTAGAGAAGGGGTGAGCCTACAAGAAATGGGCCACGAAAGACCAGCACCTCTCTTATCTTTTAAAAGCCTCTGTCTGGGGGCGCCTGGGTGTCTCAGTCAGTTAAGCATCCAACTTCGGCACAGGTCATGATCTCACAACCTGTGGGTTCGAGCCCCACATCAGATTCTGTGCTGTCAGAGCAGAGCCTGCTTTGGATCCTCTGTCTCCCTCTCTCTCTCTCTCTGCCCCTCCCCCTCCAGTCATTCACGCACACATGCGTGCACTCACTCTCTCTCTGTCTCTCTCTCTGTCAGAAATAAACATAAAAATAATAAAAAATAAAATAAAAGCCTCCTCTGAGGTTTGGGCCTGGATGGGCTCATTCCAGAGATGCCCACATCCTCTGGATTGAACCAAGCCAGGAAGTCCATAAGAAGTAAGAACCTCATCCGTCAGGAGGGAGAGGGGAGTGGCAGAGACCCAAAATGAAACAGAGACATCCGGAAGACAGCCATGTGACAGCCACTACTACAAAGCCCTTACAGCGTCTGTGCTTGGTCTTTACCTACATTTTCTCATTTCATCCTCTGAATAACCATGTTAAGTGTGTCGTTATAGCCAGACACGGATGAGTCTCTAATAGTCGAATAATGACTTGCCCAAGGTCATTGCCCATAAGCCCCAGAGCCAAGATTTGAGTCTAGACCTTGCTGGCTGCTCAAGACCATGCTTGAAACCTCTATGAAGAAGGAGCAGGGAGAGAGCTGGTGCCAGAACCGAACCTCCCCTCCGAGTTCCAGAGCCCCTGGCCTGGGGCACTTGGTCCTCCCAGTTCCCAAACCAGTGCTTCCTAGACACTCCAACAGCTTACAAGCCCAGGAAACATTTGCCTCTTCCAAGTCTGACCCTATAAGCAAGACCAGGGATACCATGGGTGGAACCTGGCTATGCATCAGACCTGAGGCAGAAATGCTTGGGTTTTAAAATAATAACATTTTACTGTACTAACCACATGCCAAACATTCCCTTCAGTGCTTTATATATTATGTTTAATTCTCATAACACCCTATAAAGTAGGTGCTTTATCATACCCCTTTTACAGATAAGGAAACTGAAGAATGGAGAAGTTAGGCAATGTGCCCAAATTTGCACAGCCTGGGAGAGGCAGAGCCAAGATTCAGTTTCAAACAGTGAGGTTGCAGAGGTCATGACTATAACCATTCACCACCTTGCCCATCAAAACAGCCAACTACTGCCCCCAAGCCCAGAGCCACCCAGGGTGCTGGGGGTAGGATTCAACTTACAATACTCCTATTTGCATATGCTTTTTAGAGTGCAGTAAGTGACACCTGTGTCTTTGCAGACTCAGCACAGAGAGGCAAGCTGGACTGCCCCTACTTTTGCTTCTGTTCTGAAGGACACGGTCCCAGGCAGTCAGGCCACATGGAAACACGAAACCACTGACTTACTAAATTACTTGGGTAAGTCATGTCCCCAGGGCCCTAGGCCCAGGTCCCATGCATATGATGACTTGGCAGGATGAACCTGTTCTGAAAAACCCAACTCCTCATTCCACGCACCCTCCTTGTTCAGAGCACTCTCCAGGGTCCTGAAATACCTCTCCAGCGTACGGATGGGCAGGGCGTCTGTAGACCCCAAAGCTTAGTTCTCTGAACACGTTCTTTAAAACCAGACAGGTAAATCAACATTTTAGACATGGACTATTATCATAAACACACACAGGAGCTATTTCTTAGATTCACCACCACCACCAAGGAGAATCCTTTTGTGAAGTTCATGAAATAATGCACCTGTCCCTCTTCTCTGTTGGTGGCTCTGTTCCCATCTGAATTTTCACGTAAAGGCTGTGCCACACTGAGGTGAGCTGGGCTATATAGCCCTGGAATTGGGGTAAGTGTGGCAGGAGGTATACAGCCCAGGTGCTCAGTAAATGTCATTAATTGCCATTATCACTACAATTATCTCCCCTGAGCAGCCCCTCTCCTGTGGGACCCAGATGTTCACCCCCAGCTTGTGGCTCCAGAAAGCACATCCAGTGAGAAGGCAGTGGTCTCCATTTCTATGCCTGAAAGATGGAAGCATTAAGGAGAAGGAGGAGAGAGGCCCTCCTTTCAAAGGCTACTCAGATCCTCCCTCTCCTAAACCGCCCCCACTGATGGACCTGGAATATCCCTGTCCTACCTGTGCTTGCAAGTTAAAAACTGGGTACAGTGTCTTCCTCAGTCTTCATACCCACCCTTCACAAGTTCTGAAGGGGCAACCTCATGAGTTAACTCCAGTTGGTTATGGAGCCATCTGTTACCTCTACATCCTGCTTCGCTGGGCCCCTGAGACTCTATATCTCAGTCAAGAACCAGGCAGCAAGATTCTAGTGATTGAAGAAGGCAGGGACCCTCCCCATTCAAGGAAGGGGCCCAACTCATGAGGAAAGAGCTGTGTCCCAACTACAACGGTAGAGGATAGGGAAAGAGAAGGAGCTACCCCTTTTTCTTTTCTTCCCCCTCCCACATTCTCCCAGTTATCCCAGTCCAGAAGGGGCAAAGTCTCAAGGAAGAGGCCCTTTACTCTTGTCAGCACATCCAGCCCCAGCCAGCCACAGGACCCCATTACTCAGGCTCCACTAAAGAGCAACAATGCAGGCTCCACTGCTAGGCCTGAGGACCCTCAACTCCTCCTTTCAGCAAACACTTATTAAGTACTTCCTGTGTGCCTGACCTGTGTCAGGAAATTATCTTACACTTAATCCCATTGGATCCTTGTGACAGCCCATGGAAGTAGGTATTTTACAGGTGAGGAAACTTAGCCCAGAGAGGTTAAGTTATTTTCCCAAGGTCACATAGCTGAAGACAGGTGGATCAAGAACTCCCTTTTCCAGTCTGATGAGAGTGGCTCTCCTGGCCCTGCCTCAAATGGTTGATCCCACAGGGCTGGCCACAGCACAAACCTTTGCCTGAGTACAAGGGAGTCTCACTGAGGGAGTAAGGAGGAAATGAATATCTGGACTAGCTTACACCTGCTCTGGAAGAACCTTCCCAGCTGGCTCCCTGGGTCTTGAAAGGATATGCCATGTGGGCAATGGTCAAGGCAATGGAGGAGGATGAAAAGCAGTCACAACCAAGGCTCAACTTCTTCCTTGCTCCCTGCCTGGCAGAAAATCAGGCTCCCAGAGCACAGCTGGGCTGAGGGGCAGGGAACAGAGAGGAGGTGTGCACTGAGGGGTCCAGGAGGCAGCTGTGCCCTCCTCCCCTACCTGAATAGAGGCCACTCATTTGTCTGGGTCACTGGGGAAGACCCCATCTGAAATGTCAGCCTTTTCTGAAAGGGCCAGGGGTCACTTCACCCAGGGGTCAGGTAACCAGAAATAGGCCTGCTGATTTTTCAAGAGAAGCCAAAAGCCAGTCTTTGCTCAGAAACTGTCCGTTTTTTAAATGTTCAATTTTTCAAAAGCAGTCCATGGACCAAACATTTGCCATCTCTGGCTTATGCCCTTAGATATGCTCCCAATGTGGACCCAGCAATTCACAGGTCACAGAGACCCTGCGCATCTTCCCTCATCTGAGCCTCAGGGATCAGGAGTCCCTTTTTATAGATGCAGAAACTGAGGCTCAGAGAGGACAGAGTCTTTGGTGAGGCCAGGCCCTGACCTCAGGCCAGGCCTCCTCCTCCTGCCCCAGGTCAGTGAACTGACCCCTCAATATACCCAGATAACACAGCAGGCCCTTCTATGAGAAGAAACCTGGCTCCACCCAGAAGGGACTAGCCTGAGCACAGAGGAGGATCCGAGGCTGCTCAGAGGAACAAGGCCCAAGAGCCTGGGGCAGAGGGGGGCACTGATTTTATTCACCCCTCTATCCTCTCTGGGCCCTTTTGATTGACATCTTTTGTGGGAGCAGCACCCTCCACCTAGGGCCCAGAAGAAGTAAAACTAGGTGGCCTGTGGGCTGCCAGCAGCCCTGATAGTGGGAACTCTGACGGATTGAGTTGGATTTTCTTCACTTTGAGGTGATGCTGGCTCTGCTGTGTGTTAATCTCATCAATATTTTCATCAAGAAGTCGCTGCATTGGATGGTGCGGGGACTGGATGGGGATAGGGCTCAGGGGCCTGAGTGTGCAGGGAACTAGAGCCCAGGACCCAAGACACCAGGCTTCTCATGGGAAGACTGCAGGGAGGTGAGAAAATCTACAAGTCCAAGACAAGGAGGCACCAACCAATATCCTTTCTTGGCATTTAACACACATGCACATGTGTGCTCAAGGCATGTTCATGGAAGCACCAGCATATGCGCACATGGTGGGTATACAGGCAGATATACATGGATACATTCTCATACACATCCCAAGCCTTTGTTCACACAATGCTCCCCGCCTCCCCTTTTCTCTGAATTCCCCATGTCATATTTTGGGGGTCCCTTCCAACCCTAGCCTATGGAGCCAGACAGGAGCATCTGGACCATTACTGGGGGGAGGGGGGGGCGTGGTGGGAGGACGGGTAATACTGACTCCCAACACTCTGCATGACCCTGAGTATGTGTGAGGAGAGAAGAAAGGGGTCCTAGAGCAGGGTGGCTCGTAAGGATCAGGACAGTGCCAGGACTGGCAGAGGGGCAGGGAGGTGTCCCAACGCTGCCAGGACGGGAGTGCTGAGACTGCCAGCAGGGGACAGAAGAGGGCACCCCTTCCGGAGAAAAGGACGCCAAAGCTGAGTCTGAAAACCCTTCCTTCGGCGCCCCCTCCTGGAAGTTCTCCAGGACTGCCCTGGGCAGAGTGCTCCGTCCTCCTGAGTTGCAGGAGTTCTGATGGTAGGCAGAACCAACTGGACACTGCTCTCAGGAAATCCTAAATCCATCTCCCGCCCCCCCCCCAACCCCCCTCCCCGCACCCAACCTCCTGGATGAGCTCCAGACCCAGGATTGGACTTTTAAAACCCAAACCCTTCTGCGGTGGGGAGGTAGCCTTCAGCAACTAGCAATGGCGTAACTAAATCAAGTGTGATTGGTCAGTTCCAGCTCAGAGGGGGGGAAGGCGTGAGCTGATTGGCTGGCGATGTTTATAAAGGGAAGAAAGAGCGACCGCGAGGTAGCAGTCCCTGTAAAGGGAGATAGTAGTACTTGGATGAACTCCCTTCCGAAGCTCAAAGTTGCCCCCCTCGCCCAGGCAAGCCAAAGAGGACCACTCCCGGTGGAGTTTCAGCCGTCCCAGCAGATCCCAACCTTGGTGTTCCCAGGCAGAGGGGCCCAACTTAGCTTATGAAGAGGCAGAAATACTTGTAATAGAGTAAATATTTTTGGTACCCAGAGAGTTAAGCCTGGATTAACCAGAACAAACCTATAAGCATTCCCCAGAGGGTCCCAGCTCCTGTATACCCAGACAAGTTCCTGGAAGGTTGTCTGAAAGTTTCCAAGCTGAATGGGCTTTGGGGATGAAGTAGCTCAGTTCCCATTACACAGATGAGGAAACTGGGGCCCAGAGGAAGCAAGGAAGAGAAGGGGAGGGAAGAACTGGGACCCTGTTCTCCTGACACCTGGTCTGCCCCCCGCTCTTCCCTCTGCCCCCAGACAAGCCTGCAGATCCTTCATGAGGCCTGGCCCTTATGCACCACTATGCCTTTGCATGAGTACCTGTTATGCCTTCCTTCCACTCTGCCAGGCAAACCCCCATCCATCCTTCAGTTTTCAACTCAGGGATCACCTTGTCCAGGAAACCTTCTCAGATGCCCCCTCTCTCCATCCTGGTACTCCCATGGCTTCCTGCATGCCATCTCTCATAGCTCTGGCTGCACTGGAGTCTCAGTGTTTACATGTCTGTCCCCCCACAAAGCTGTGACCCTTCCACGGCAGGGTCAATCTGCTCCATTCTCAAGTCTTCACCACCCAGGCAGGGCCCAGGGCACAGCTGGAGGCTGAGAAGGAAATGTCTCTTCAGTAGAGGAAAGACTTTGGTATTTTAATCTCATAGTTTGCCTCTAGCATGATTTCTATTTTCCATGTGCCCAGCCCTGTGCTTGGTAGGAGAGAAGGGAGAGCAGAGGGCCAAGCCCTGCCCTTGAGAGCTCCCAGACTGCAGCCGGGACAGAAGATGTGTTAAGTCAGGGTTTCAGGTATGGTGTGCTCAGGGCTACTACTTAGATGCCTGGGTGCCAATAGGGCAGTAGTCCCAAGCAGGGCTAGGACAGCTTTTGCCCTGGCCTCAGTGCCATGCCGCAGGCAGATCCAGGCAAGGGGCTGTCCACTTTATAGGTCTTCCCAACAGTTATGGAGCAGTGAGACTGCTACCCTGAAGCTCTCAAGCCGCAGCTGCACGCCTCCAGGGACATTAATCACCTTGTTTGCCGCGTCAGCGCTGCCCCTCTGGAGCCCAACTCCATAGACTGTAATGTGAATGGCTTCCCTTTGAGCTGGGAATGTGCTGGCTCTGGGTGCTCAGGGCAGCCGAGCTGACGGTGGGCCCCAGCAGGAGTCCTCACTGTCACCTTTGCGGTCTCCCTAGTGGTCGTCATGGCTGGGGCTGCCTAAAGACTGCCAGCTCTGATGCCCCTGCACAGACCCGGACGCTCGGAGCTCTGAGCCTCTCCCCTCAGCCCCTGCTCGCCCCTTGGCAGCCGCCTGGACGGCTCCACGGATGGCATGCCTGCAGTTATGAGCCCCAAGACACCCATTTACGGCAGGCGATATTTACAATTTCCAATACCAGACAAAGAGAAGATGAGGGTGTAAGAACCTCTCCATGCAATGTGGCACCATTTGAGGAGTACCCTCTGTGTGCCAGACACCATGCAGCACTCCTAATTCTCACAAATATCTTGGGAAAGAAGTATAACTAGTCGCATTTTGCATAGGAGGAAACTGAGGCCGAAAGACGCTCAGGGACTTGTGTCCTGCCTGACACCGGAGCTTTCCACCTGCCCCCTACTAGCCCAGCCCCCAAGAACCCTCTGTCCTCGGGGACTAGTGACTTATATCTGAAGTAGCATTGGCCGAGCCAATGTGACAAGAGGGCTACACAAGTGCCCCCTCCCCAAGGCCGTGGACTATCCTATCCTGCAGCAGACAAGAAGTGTCTCCCTGGTGCTGCATGCATGCAAACATGGCTGCATGTGCACGCGACTATGTGTGCATATGCTTCGTGAAGCAGTGATGTGCCCTGCTCTTAAACAGACTGGCCTCAAATCTCAGTCACTAGCACGGGAGCTAAGAGCGTGGATACTGGGATGCCGCTTACCATCCGTATGACCTTGGGCGAGCTACTTAACCTCTTTGTGCCTCTGCGTCTTCATCTGTGTGATAAGGATAGTAATGGTGCCTTCCTCAGAGGTAAGTAAGTTTCTATAGAGCGCCTCGTGCATGATGTGTGCCACATGAGTGTTAGCTGGTGGTTCTTCAGCTGGTGGTTTTTCCCCTGAGTACCTACTATGCTCCAGGGAGTGTGAAAGGTGCTCAGACCACAACCACAAATCAAGACAGGCACCGGTCCCACAAGGGAATCAGTCTATCAAGACTCCTCATGGCTGCCTCTTCCCACAAAGATGTACTGACGGAGGGGACAAATGATTGAGACAGACAGAGGACAGGAAAGGTAGCATCAGGGATTCCACTCCCTTGGTTTTCCTCCTGCTTCTTTGGCTGTACCTCCTGTCCTCTGCCGGCCCCGATTGTGGGGGACTCCCAAGGCTCTGTGCCTGGCATTTTCTCTCCCCGCGGCCCACCCACACCGACCCACCCACCCTCTTCCATCTCCACACAGAGAGCGCCCACACCTCTGCTTCAACCTGGCACACCCAGCTGCCTGCTCAACATCTCCATCTGAATGTCCACCATGTCCAGATAACAAATCACTCTCCCTTCGGCACCAGGTCTACCCTTCTTGTGGGTGCCTATCTTAGCGTCTGGTACCCCGTCACCCAAACCGGGAGCCTGGAAGTCCCCTGTCAACTCACGCTCGTCACCCACTCATTCAACCACCAAGTTCTGTCAACTCTACCTCCTAAATGACCGTAAATCCATCCATTCTTCCCCACTCCTATCGGGCTCCCCCTCCAGTCCAGCTGCAGTAGGTGCTCTTGGTGCCCCACCCAGATCCCTTTTACCTGGCCACTGCATTTGTCCCCCAGATGCTGTGAGTGCTGGCTGCTAACAGCTCACAGCTGCCCACAGCGAAGGGGAAGGGTGCTGACTGGGGGTTATGCCCACAGCCTATGGCTGACAGATACCCCTTCCCTCGCTCCTTGCTCCTCCAGCTCCAAAGTGGAGAGCTTAGAGAGCTCCCCGCTGGGACGGGCTGTGAGCAGACCCCCAGTCCTTGCCTAGCTTCCTCCCCCTCCTATCCAGCCACCCTCACTCCTTTGTGGAGATCACTCATTTAATAAATCTCTAACGCTCAGGCCTCCTTTTCTGGCTGCTTCTCAAGAACCCTAAGATATCACCTCCCATGCTGGGCCAGTCAGACCTACACATCCCAGGGCTGGGGGAGAAGCTTGGGGGGCAGGTGGGGGCCGAGCTTGGGCAGGGGGGGTTGCGGGGAGCTCTGAGAAGGGAATACCAGAAATGAGCACCGATCCTCTCTGCTCATCTTGCCTAAGGGAGCTAGTCCAGGGTCCACCTGGCCTCCCAGACGCTGTGATTAAGTTTTGTGCCAGAAGGAGAATTGGGAGCTGGTGCTTCCCTCCTCCCTTTTTTTTTCTTTCCTTTTTTACTTCCCTTTTGCTTTTTTTTTTTTCAAAGGCTGAGCTCAAGTTAATCAGATAAATTCCTCGCCAGTCACACCAACAATTTTTCTAAGGTTCAGTCTCCCCAGAGCGACTCATAATTACTCCAGACTGAGACATTAAAGCAAAGGGGAAAGAAGAGAGGGAGAAAAAGATGTTTTTAATTAAAAAATTAATTTTTCCAACAGACCCACTGACAGCTGCCCGGCTGTGGTGCTTCCTACCCCCAAGACAATCCCTCTCCATCTCTTTCTTCCTCATTAAACCTTGAGAAAGGAGTTGGGGCTGAAGAAAGCAGCCCCTCCCCTAAGCAAAGCTTCCTCTCCCTCCAACTGAAGCCTCCAACTCTGGTTCCTATAAAGTAAGTGGTTGGATTGCCGGATTCTCAGTGGGAACAGCAGACATAGAGAACAGGCTTTGGAGTCAGACAGATACAGGCTCCCATTCAGTCACTTAGGACATGAGTGATTTGGCCAAGCTCCCTGGCACCTCCCTGCTCGATTGAGATCCTCAGGCCAGCGGCGTCGACGTCACCTGTTAGAAACCAGAATCTTGGACCCCACCCCCAGATCACCTGAACCCGAATCTGTGTTTTAATAAGATCCCTGGTGATTCGTGTGCACATTACATTTTAAGAAGCACTGCCTTAGTGGCTGGGCCTCAGCCACCACCTCTGGAAAATGAAGATAATAACAGCCTCTGTCTTGCAGCTTAGTTTGCAAAGATTATGAAGATATATAAGAAAACAGTCTGGCAAACTGTAAAGATGGAACCGCAAAAAAAAAAACAAAAAAACAGAAAAAACTATTTATTACTCTGAACCATTCTGTTGTTTTGTGTCAAACCTCACATCGTCAGTCAGGATGGTTCTCAAATCCACACCTTGTGGACCTACCACTAACCCCCTCCACATGCCTGCAAACCTACAACAGTGACGGAGAAAACTTTTTCAAGAAAAAAAAAATGAATAAAAAGGGAGGCCAGAGGAAACTGGCCCAGCAAAGCCACATGCTGGCTCAGGGACTAGATTTGCAATGCCTACAAAGTCACCAAGGGTTAAGAGCCCTGAGTGGAGTATTTTTAGAAAGAATAAAACCAAAATTTTAGACAATAATAAAAAAAATTGTAAGACTTGGTTTTGCACTGGAGACTTCAATGGGACTAAGGGAGGAATGGTAAAACCAATAGTTGGAGGGACAAAAAGAGAAAAAAAAACCATCAAGATGAGCTTGCAGAGCACAATTTCAAAAATGTAAAGAAGATACTGAGGTTAAATCAACAGAACTTATCAAGGACAAAATAGGTAATAATCTCAAAACGATTTGCCCTAAGCCCATTTAGAACTCCAAAAAAAAAAAAAAAAAGGAAAGTTGGTATCTGCCAAGAGAAGCAAGAACATAAGAAACAAAAGTAAGCATAAATGTAACAAGAATAGATAGACATGAAAAAATAACCCACTGGAAATTTTAGGAATGAAATAATATTGTCACTGGAAGAAATTTATATAGACCATGCTTCAAAAGGCAAAGATATAAAAGATCCATCAAGAAGAATAGAGGGTAAGAAGAATTGAGAGGTTCTAATAAGCACCTAATAGGAATTCCAAAAGAGAATCAAGAAATAGAAAAGAAGCGATAGTCAAAAATATAGAACCAGGTATATATATATATATATATATATATATATATATATTGACTTCAGCAAAATGTAAAGTGAACCTAAGGGAAGGAGTGGATATAAGAAACAAGAATGAGTGCAGAAAATTGGTAAAAAAAAAAGAAAGAAAGAAAAAAGAAAGAAATATATGTATACGCACACACAATATATATATATATATATATACACACACACACACTATATACATATATGTATACATACACACGCATACACATATACACATATATAAACACACACATATATGTAAAACTGAGCTATTGGCCATAAAATAATAGTAATAATCACAATAATAACTGCAATTATATTTTTCAAAAAGGGCATAGATTTAAGACAATTTTAAAAATTCCTTACTTGTCCGGATGGACAATAAAGATACTGAATAGCCTTGAACTTTGTTAGAAAAACTTATAAGCAAATATATATATTAAAATGTAAGAGTGGGGGACACCTGGGTGGTCTCAGTCTGTTAAGCGTCCAACTTTGGCTCAGGTTTTGGCTCTCCAGTTTGTGAGTTCGAGCAGCATCAGGCTGTCTGCTGTCAGTACAAAGCCAACTCTGTATCCCTCTCTGCCCCTCCCTCACTTGTGCATGTGTGCTGTCTCTCTCTCTCAAAAATAAACATTAAAAAAATAAAATAAAATGTAAGAGTAGGGATGCCTGGCCGGCTCAATCAGTGGAGTGTGAGACTCTTGATCTTGGGGGTGTGGGTTCAAGCCCCACTTTGGGTGTAGAGATTACCTAAAAATAAAATATTAAAAATATCAAATATTTAAAATATTAAAATACTTAATTTAATATTAAAATATTAAAAATGTTTAAAAATAAATAAATAGGGGCACTTGGGTGACTCAGTTAAGCATCCAACTCTTGATCTCGGCTCGGGTCATGATCCCACAGTTCATGAGTTCGAGCTCCACATAGGGCTCTGGGCTGACAACATGGAGCCCACCTAGGGTTCTCTCTCTCTCCCTGCCTCTCTGCCCCTCCCTTGATCACGCTCTCTTTCTTCCTCTCCCTCAAAAATAAATAAATAATGTCTAATGCTAACTTTATAAATAAGAACAATATAACTTTAAAACAATATAACTTAAAAAATACAAACAATAAAAATAAATAAATAAAATGTAAGGGTAACCATCCATTATAAATACAACTTAATAGCTTGCGAGATGCAGCTAAAGCAACATTCAGAAGTAAATGTATAGCCTTAAATGAATTCGTTAAAATATAGAAAAATTTTAAATGAGCACTCTGAATTGTTTAACTCAAAAAGGGAAAAAATGACCGGTGGTTGCCACAAGGGGGGGGGGGGGTTGGGTGAAATCAGTGACAGGGATTAAGGAGTTCACTGGTTGTGATGAGCACCAGGTATTGTATGGAAGTGCACTATCCTGTACACCTGAAACTAATATTACACTGTGTGTTAACTACATAGAATTTGAATTTAAGAAAAGGAGGAGGGATGAATAAAAGAATAATAAGCCCAAAGAAAGTAGAAGAAAACAGTAAAGATCGGAATTATTTCACATAGGAAATGAGGGATGCCTGGGTGGCTTAGTCAGTCAAACATCTGACTCTTGATTTCAGTTCAGATCATGATCTCATGGTTCATGGGTTCAAGCCCCACGTTGGGCTCTGCACTGGCAGTGCAGAGCCTGCTTGGGATTCTCTCTCCTCTGTCTGCACTTCCTCTGCTTGCTCTCTCTCTCTCTCTCTCTCTCTCTCTCTCAAAATAAATAAACTTTTTAAAAAATTTTTAAATAGGAAATGAAAAGAAACAGAGAGATACAGCAGTCAAGTTATTTCATGGATCACGTCCACCCTGCAGAATTGCATCTTTACCTGCTATAAAAATTTTCATTCTAACTTTGCCTACTTTTGAAAGTTATAGTTTTGGGGGGAATTTTTTCCTGGAGGTTTGATGATGGTCTTTAGATACAGGCCTGAATGTTTTGACCAGGGAGCTGGGCATAGAAGTCTGTCAAATACTTTTAGGATTCCTACCTCATTTTTATCCTCTCAATACCCAGTGAAGTAGGGAGGGTGGGACTGTCACCGTGGGGCACAGGAGCAGAGACTCGCCCACCGTCATGCAGTGGTTAATGACACAGCTGGAAAAAGAACCCGTGTCTCTGTCCCCTACCCCAGCTTTTCCCATATCTCCCCTGGTCACCTTCAAGCTTCAGGGGAGTTATAAAGTATCTTTCCCTCAAGTCTCCTTCCTGGGACCTATTCTGACCAATACATGACCTCACTGGAGATGCCAGAAGTGAGAAAACCCCAGCATCCCTGGGAGACACCCTGCACGCCCCCCTGGGGGTATGATGGATCTCAGAATCAGGAGAGTGGCCCACTCACCACAGTGCTGTCTTCAGCACATTTGAAGCTCACCTTTGCAGGCAGTCAGGTGGGAGGGCTTGGCTTACAAGACCAGAGACGGCCCTTTCCAGGTGAACAGAAGGAAAGTTTTTGTGAAAAAAACCATTGTTCTCTGGATCCGTTTAAAGTGAGGCCCAGCCATTCTTGTGTGTGTGTGTGTGTGTGTGTGTGTGTGTGTGTGCATGTTTGTATTTATTTTTTTGAAAGAAAGAGACAGCAAGTGGTGGAGGGGCAGGGAGACACAGAATTCAAAGCAGGCTCCAGGCTCTGAGCTGTCAGCACAGAGCCTGACGTGGGGTTTGAATTCACAAGCTTTGAGAGCATGACCTGAGCCAAAGTCAGACACTTAACCGACTGAGCCACCCAGGCGCCCCTGTTGTGTGGTTTTTTTTTTAATGTTTATTTATTTTTGAGAAAGAGAGAGAGAGCAAGCAGGGTAGGGGCAGAAAGAGAGGAGGACAGAGGCTCCCGAGCGGGCTTGGTGCTGACAGCAGAGAGCCCCATGCAGGGCTCAAACTCACAAACTGTGTGATCATGACCTGAGCTGAAGCCAGATGCTTAAAGGACTGAGCCACCCAAGTGCCTCAAGCCATTCTTCAATTAATATTGCCTACTTGACAACCTGCCACTAGAATGACTTGGCCCAATACTATGGCCATAAAAGCCTGGACTGGTAAATTCCCTCATCTGGGAAATGCCCACCCCCAGAGAACTTCTAGAACATGGCGGACATCCAGCCATCTGAGACGAGCACGGCTAGAGCAGGGACTGGAGGTGGCATCTGGGTTCTCTGCCGGGCCCGCTCTGTCCCTCCCTCTCTGGGTGGGCTTCTCCCCATTTGTTGCGTCAGGATGGCATCTGATGTACCCACAAGGTCTGACCTAATGGTTTCGACTCTAAAGCAGCCTTGAGGACAGTCACCAGCCCACTGGCCTGGGGCTAGTAACGTGTTTCCCTGGGGAAGAAAGAATGATGCCCTCGTTGCCTGGCAGCATGCTATGGCTGCTTCTGTCCCCCCCCCCCCAATTCCTTCACACTGTCATGATCTTGAAAGAAAATGCAATGCAATCTGCTTTGAAGTCTTCAAACAATCGTAAGTCACCGAGTTGTCACAGCTGAAAAGAACCTAAGGGCACAACGGGCACAACCCTCTTGTTGCTCTGAGGAGGAAACCGAGGCCCAAGGTCACACAATGAGGATAAGCAGTCCCCAGGGTCAGCACAGCTTCCACAGAGACCCACGCAGCAGCAATGGGGGCCCGAATCTCCACTGCCTAGGGGGGAAGCCTGAGGAGGAGAAGAGTGAGGAGGGGGCGGGAGGAGCCCAGACACAGGGGCAGGAAGCGGCATGAATTTGCTCAGCCCAGTGGTAGCTTGATGGATCGCAAGGGGCAGCCGCTCCGGCTGCTGGAACCACAGCTCCCCTGAGCCCCATCACTCAGTGATATGATAATAAAGTGGCCAGGGTTGGAAAAATGCTATGAGACTCCAGAGAGCTCAGTCTCATCCCGCCGGATTACAACCCTGTTATCGACACCCCCTGGGGCTAGTTCTGTCTCCTTCAACTCCAGCTCTGGAGATGAAAGCTGCCGGGGATGTTACGGGGTGGGGTGTGGCTGGTGGGAGGCAGCCTGATCCAGTCGGAGAGCTGGGAGAAGGGGACGGCAGGTGGCAGGAGACCCTGACTCTCCCCACCCCCCCAGCACCACTCCCACCATAGATACCTAGGATGACTTTTCTTCCTGAGCCCCAACTCCAGTGTCCACTGAGGGTGACAGAGGAAGGAAAAACTGGGGGCCAGGCCTGGGGGTACTGGAGTACTTTAGGGCATAGTCCTCACTAGCCAAAGAGTTAGCAGATAGCAGAGATTGTGTGACTCAGCCGTTGATACTCAGAAGACAGAAAGAGCCGTCGGGGTTTCTGAGGGGTAGAGCAGCTTCTTGGGGATGGTGAGGCTACGCCAGGCTGGAAGGGTCATAATTCTATTCTAAACTATTGTCACAGACTCCTGCATGCCCCCACCCTTCTCCCCGTCCTCTCACACGTGGACTGGGGAGGACCCTAAACAGCAGGTGCCGCTCTGTCGTTCTGCGTGAGACCCTCCCCCAGCATGCCAACGCTACCAGGAGAAAGTCAAAATCCCATCGTGTAATAATAATATTCAGCCATAAACAGAAAATGAAATTCTGATACTTGCTACAACATGGGCGAAACTTGAGATCGTTAGGCCAGGTAAAATAACCCAGACATGAAAAGACAAATATTCCACTTATATGAAGTACCTGGAATAGGCAGATTCATAGAGACAGAAAGGAAAACGGTGATGGCCAGGGGCCGGGGCAAGGGGGGGGTGGGGGGAAGGGAAGTTACCGCCTCAGGGGTACAGAATTTCTGTTTGGGAGGACAAATAGGTCTTAAAGTGGGTAGTGGTGATGCTTATACAACATTGTGAATGTACTGAATGGCGCTGACTTGTATACTTTAAAATGGCTCAAATGATAAACTTCATGCTATATATATTTTTTGCTAGGATCCAAAAACTCCATCAGGTGCTGCCATGCGATGCCTCCGCCCCCTCTAATATCAAGGGGGCACGTACATAGAATAAGGGGAGATGCAGAAGTCTTGCTGAGCACAGGTAACACCACCACAAGCACATATCTCCTCCCCGAATGACCCTCGGTCTCAGCCACGCACAGCACTCTCTGCCTCCTGTGGGCACCATGTCTTGTCATGCCTCTGTGCCTTTGCACATGCTATTCCTTTGGCCTGGGACTCCAGCTGCCCCTTCTCTTTCTGACTAACGCCACCTGGATCTTCAAACTAGGCAGATATGCCACCCTGTCTGTGAATTCTCGCCCACTGTGCTCCCAGGATAAGCACAGTTAGGTCCACCTTCCTCCAGGGTACCCGCATCAAGGTGCCCATGCTTACAGGTGCTGAATTTGTGGGTGAAAAAGATGATGCACCCCCTTGAGGAGAGCTGGACGGGCAGCCCGAGGCAGCACAGCAAAGACTCCAGTGTCACTACCTGTAGGTATGCTTAGTTAAAACAGCAACAAGCCACGTTCAGCAGCTGAATTTGGGTTTCCTCCCCCAGCATCTTCTATTCGAATGTAAACCATGGCTCAAAAGCAGCCGAGGCACTGTTGTAACATTAGGGTCAAGCTTAATATTAAATTCCCAAGACAACGCGGTGATATTTTGGTCTACCAGCCACCGAGAAAAAAAAGACAGGAACTTGGAGAAAACCAAAAGAGCAGCTAAAAGCTGGAGCTGCCTCATCTCTCTAGGGGAATTTTTAAGTGGTTCCAGCTAGAATTTAAAACATGGATATTAGTTTAGTTTAGGAACTTTATAATCTCTAAAAATGATAATCCACAAATCAAGATCTGGTTCCCTGTTCTGTTCCCGTACTGAGGATGCTGAATTTACATAAATAAGAATACAGTCACCAGATAGCTAGCTAGCTAGACTCATAGAGACACATGCACATATATAGGACTAAAAGCACTTAGATTTTTTGAATCCTTGTAAAATCGTGATGCGATGTGCACACTTGAACATCTTATATATTAGTCAGTGCAGTACCGTGTCTGTGTCCCTGTTTCCTCATCTAGACTGTGAGCTCCTTGAAGGCAGGTGCCTTTGTCTCAGCCCAACAGCGTTTGGCACATAAAAGGAAGTAAATAAATGCCCACTTTGTAAATTAATGAGTTGTTGTATGTTTCTCCAGCACCCAGTACAGTACATGGTTCACAGCTGAAGCTAAGTACATGCTAGAAAAAGAAAGGACCTGACCAGTGACACAGTGTCCTCAACTGTAAGATGGCCCTGCCCCCCCGAAAGAAGACAGGCACTTGGAAAAGCAGACTTTGCACACGGAAGAGCTGCTGTGTCCGTGCTCACTAGTCCACCAGCTGGGGTGGATAGCAGGAAGGTGAAGAGGAACAGCAGAGTTGCCTCCATGGCTGAGAGGCCATGCTGCCTGGGTTCTGGGGCCTTGAAGGGTGAGGCAAGAGCTGTGCCAAACTCCCTGTGGGCTGCCAATAGCTCAAAATCTGCAGCATGGGGCCATGAAATCCAAGCAAAGTTTTTTGGGAAGAGACTGTTCATAGTAGCAGTGTTCATGATGGCAAAAAATGTCAGAGGCGCCTGGGTGGCTCAATCAGTTGAGCATCTGACTTCGGTTCAGATCATGATCTCACAGTTCGTGAGTTCGAGCCCCACATCGGCTCGGCTCGCTGCCGTCAGGACGAAGCCCACTTCAGATCCTCTGTCCCTCTCCTTCTCTGCACCTCCCCTAATCGTGCGTCCTCTCTCAAAAATAAATAAACATTAAAAAAAAAGTCAGACACCCCAAATGCACTTTGAAAGAAGAATTGATACATGGCGTTAGAGTCACTCCATAAAAATACTGGACTGCAGTGAAATGCAAGAAACCACAGTCATGTACAACAGTACGGATGAATCTTAGCAACATACTTGAGTAAAAAAGTAAATCTCAGAAGATCGCTTATAAGAAAAGATCAATGGAGCTAAGAGCTGGCTCTTTGAAAAGATAAACAAAATTGGCAAACCTTTAGCCAGACCCAACAAGAAAAAAAGAGAGAGGACTCAAACAAATAAAATCAGAAATGAGAGAGAAGTTATAACTGAGACCACAGAAATACAAAGGATCATAAGAGACTACTATGAACAATTATACATCAACAAATTGGACAATCTAGAAGAAATGGATAAATTCCTAGAAATACACAGTCTTCCAAGACTGAATCATGAAGAAATAGAAAATCTGAATAGACTGATTACTAGTAAAGAGACTGAATCAGTACTCAAAAAACTTTCAACAAAAGTCCAGGACCAGACGGCTTCCCTGGTGAGTTCTACCAAACATTCAGAGAGGATTTAATACCTGCCTTCTCAAACTATTCCAAAATATTAAAGGGGAAGAAATGCTTCCAAACTCTCATTTTATGAGGCCAACATTACCCTGATACCAAAACCAAACAAAGACACCACAGAAAAAGAAAATTACAGGCCAATATCCCTGATGAGCCTTCTCAATAAGATATTAGCAAGCCAAATTCAACAAGACATTAGAAGGATCATACACCATGATCAAGTGGGAGCTTTTCCAGGGATGAATGGGGGTTCAATCTCCACAAATCAATCAACATGATACACCACATTTTAAAAATTAAGAATAAAAGGATGCCTGGGGTGCTCAGGTGGTTAAGTGTCCGACTACTGATTTCGGCTCAAGTCATGATCTCTCGGTTCGTGAGATCGAGCCCCTCATTGGGCTCTACAATGACAATGTGGAGCTTGCTTGGGATTCTCTCTCTCCCTCTCTCTCTCTCTCAAAATAAATAAAATAAACTTTTTTAAAAAATAAAGGATAGAAAGCATATAATGATCTCAATAGATGCAGAAAAAACGTTTGACAAAATTCAACACCCACTTATGATAAAAACTTTCAACAAAGTAAGTGTAGGTGAAGCACACCTCAACACAGTAAAGGCCATATGTGACAGACCACAGCTGACACCATAGCCAAAGGTGAAAAACTGAAAGCTTTTCCTCTAAGGTCAGCTACAAACAAAGATGCCCACTCTTGCCACTTTTATTCAACATTGTGTTGGAAGTCCTAGCCAGAACAACTAGGCAGGAAGAAGAAATAAAAAGCATCCAAACTGGAAAGGAAGAAGTAAAACTGTCACTATTTGCAGATGACATGAAACTATATATAGAAAACCCTAAAGAGCCACACACACACACACACACACACAACTGTTAGAACTAATAAATGAATTCAGTGAAGTCACAGGATACAAAATTAATACACAGAAATCTGTCACATTTCTATACACCAATAATAACCTAGCAGAAAGAAATTAAGACAACAATCCCATTCAGAATGGCATCAAAAGAATAAAACACTTGGGAATAAATTTAACTGAGGAGGTGAAAGACCTGTACTCTGAAAATGACAAGATGTCAGGGCACCTGGCCGGCTCAGTCAGTAGAGCATGAGACTCTTGATCTCGGGGTTGTGAGTTCGAGCCCCACACTGGGTGTAGATAATACTTAAAAATAAAATCTTTAGAGGCACCTGGGTGGCTCAGTCAATTGAGCGTCTGACTTCAGCTCAGGTCATGATCTCACGGTTTGTGGGTTAAAGCCCCACGGTTCAGCTCTGTGCTGACAGCTCAGAGCCTGGAGCCTGCTTCAGATTCTGTGTCTCCTTCTCTCTCTGCCCCTCCCCTGCTGTGTGCACGTGCTCTCTCTCTCTCTCTCTCTCTTTCTCTCTCAAGAATAAATAGACATTAGGGGTGTCTGTGTGGCTCAGTGGGTTAGACATCTGACTTCAGCTCCAGTCATAATCTTGCAGTTTATGGGTTCGAGCCCTGTATCAGGCTCTGTGCTGACAGACCCTTTTCAATAAATAGTGTTGGGAAAACTGAACAGCTACATGCATAAGTATGAAACTGGACCACTTTCTTAAACCATGTACAAAAATTAACCCAAAATAGATTAAAGACTTAAATGTGAGACCTGAAACCATAAACTCCTGGAAGAAAGCATAGGCTTTTTGACATCGTCTTAATTATTTTTTTTTGGACCTAACCCACAAGCAAGGGGCAACCAAAGCAAAAGTAAACAAGTGGGACAACATCAAACTAAAAAACTTCTGGGGCGCCTGGGTGGCTCAGTCGGTTAAGCGGCCGACTGCAGCTTGGGTCATGATCTAACGGTCCGTGAGTTCGAGCCCCGCGTCAGGCTCTGTGCTGACAGCTCAGAGCCTGGAGCCTGCTTCAGATTCTGTGTCTCCCTCTCTCTGACCCTCCCCCGTTCATGCTCTGTCTCTTTCTATCTCAAAAATAAGTAAATGTTAAAAAAAATTAAAAAAAAACAAACTAAAAAACTTCTGCACAAGGACTCTGGGTGGCTCAGCTGGTTGAGTGTCTGACTTCAGCTCAGGTCAAGATCTCACGGTTCGTAACTCTGAGCCCTGCTGTCAGCACAAAGCCTGCTTTGGATCCTCTGTCCCCCTCTTTCTCTGCACCTCCTCCACTTGTGCTCTCTCTAAAAAATAAATTAAAAACATTGAAATAAGAATAATATAAAATAAGATAAAATAAAATAAAATAAAAAACTTCTGCATAGCAAAGGAAACTATCAACAAAATGAAAAGGCAGCCTACTGAACTGGAGAAAACACTTGCATATTGCGTATCTGCTAAGGGGCTAATATTCAAAACCTATAAATAACTCATGTAACTTAATACCAAAAACTCAAACAAGCTGATTTTACATGGGCAGATGATCTGAACAGACATTTTTCCAAAGAAAACATCCAGATGCCCAACAGACACATGGAAAGATGCTCAACATCACTCATCATTGGGGAAATGCAAATAAAAACCTCAAAGAGATATCACCTGACACCTGTCAGAATGGTTATTATCAAAAAGAAAGAAAGAACAAGTTGTTGGTGAGGATGCTGACAAAAAGGAATCCTTGTGCACTGTTGGTGCTTATGTAAACTGGTGCTGCCACTATGAAAAACAGTATGGAGAGTCCTCAAAAAATTAAAAATAGAACTAGCATACAATCCAGCAATTCCACATCCGGGTACTTATCTGAGGAAAACAAAAACAGTAACACAAAAAGACACACGCACCCCTATGTTCACTGCAGCATTAGCTACGACAGCCAAGAGATGGGAGAACCCAAGCGTCCATCGATAGATGGATGGATAAAGGATGCTACTCAGCCATGAGAAAGAATGAGATCTTGCCATTTGTGACACATGAATAGGACTTGAGGGTATTATGCTAAGTGAAATAAGCAGGCAGAGAAAGTCAAATATCATACGGTTTTGCTTTGAATGCAGAATCTGAAAAACAAAATAAATGAACAGACAAATCAAAACCAGACTCATTGATACAGAGAACAGACTGATGCTTGCCAGAGGAGACGGGGGTTGGAGGGTGGTTGAAAGGGGATCAAGAGGTACAAAGCTCCAAAAAAAAAAAAAAAAAAAAAAAAAAAGAGGTACCAAGCTCCAAGTCACGGGATGTAAGGTAGAGCACAGAGAATATAGACAATAATATTGTAATAATTTTGTATGGTGACAGATGACAACTAGACTTATTATGGTGATCATTTCATAATGTATATAAATGGTGAATCACTATGTTGCATACCTGAAACTAATATAATATTGTATCAATTAGACTTCAATTTTAAGAAAAGATCACTTACAACATGATGCCCTTTCTGTAAAGTTCATAAACAACCGAAATAAAAAACTTAGTATTTAGGCTGCACAGATACGTGGTTGTGGTGACATTACCCAAGCTTAACAAGACCTCTGGTTCTTCCTTCTTTCTAGGTACATGCCCTCTTGAAATTAAGGACAGACTTGGGAAGAAGAGCTTTGGCCAATGAACTGTCACTGAAGTGCTCAGTCACTTTCGGGCAGAAACATCTAAGAACTGGTGCATAGTTTTTATCCTCCCGTGACAAAGCAAAACCCCAGAACCCCAGAGGCCTCTGCCCATCTGCGCTGGTCACGTAACATGAGCAAGAAATAAACTTTTGTTGTGTTAAGCCACTGAGATTAGGAGTTATTTGTTACTGCAGCATAACCTAGTCTACCCTGACTGATGCAGTAATTAAATTGTATTTAGAAAGCCTAGGGAATGATAGACACATAATTCAGATAATTCAGCATAGTATATACCTCTGAGGGGGAAGCAGGAGGCTGTGATAAAGGAGGAGCACAATATAGGTGCAGACACTGTTAAGGCTCGAGATCTCAGGTTGAGGGTTTTTTTTTTTTTAATGAATTTTTTAAATTTTTAATGTTTTATTTATTTGTTTTTAATTTTTTAATTTTTTTTTTTTTGAGAGAGAGAGAGGAACTGTGTGCTCGCGCGAGTCAGGGAGGGGCACAGAGAGAGAGAGACACAGAATCTGAAGCAGGCTCCAGGCTCTGAGCTGTCAACACAGAGTCTGATGCGGGGCTCGAACTCAGGAAGTGCAGGATCATGACCTGAGCCGAAGTTGGACGCTTAACCAACTGAGCCACCTGGGCTCCCCAGTCGCAGGTTGAGTTCTGAGTTCCACTGTCAAAAAAAACCCAGAGGCCCAAAATAGAGTCACTTAATGCTACGCCCCGTCACCAAACCAGGGCTTAATGTCTAACCTGATTACACTTTCAAACTTCCCCAGAAATGTAGTCTTAACCAATTAGTAATTTTCTAGGGTACCAATAGAGTAATCTTTGACACAGGCCCTCTCCATGCTCCAAAGGAAGAAAAGGTAACCCAGCTAATAACTACTAAGACCCTTTTGTCCCCCCAAAGGAAGATCACCTCACCCAAAATAATCCTTTTTTCTGTTTATGACTTCCTTGTCCTGCCTTTAAAAATCTTTTCTTTTCTGCAGCCAAATGGAGCTCCTTCCTAATGTGCTAGATGGGAGGCAACCTGATTGTGAAGTTGCTTAATACAGCCACTTGATCTTTTAAATTACTCAGTTGAATTTTTGTTATTTAACATCACATTGTTGCTGTAAACAAAAATATATCATTGTAAGCAAAGAAATTAATTAAAGTGGCCCTGCATGGGCCAATAATGAGAGTATGTCATAGGCAGGGTGGTGATTAACCCAGTTCTGTGCACCTGAGGTCCATTTAAGAAGGAAAAAGGAAAAGGAAAGGAAAGGGGAGTGTCATTTGGACACGAGCTGGAAACCCAGCCGCGCTCCTGCCCAAGGGGAGCCTGCATCTCATTCTGTAGGCAATGTACACAGTGTAACCAAAGTGTGTAAAGAAGGGCAGAAGGAGCTCAGAGATGTGTCTCTTTCCCAATGCCCCGAGGTCCAGGGCCTCAGATTCCACTCCCGACAACCCCCCTCAAGCCAGCAGGTTGGGAAGGTGGGAGACACAGAGCCTTTGTTTCTGGCAGCTTGCCAAACCTGCCCTGAAGCCCCATTTCAGTTTATTTGCATGAAGTGGTTTCACCCCCAAACTCTCCTCCCCGCCACTTCCCCCTCACCCCAGGGGCGCTTGCCGGCCTGGCTGGGCTCGAGACCTCACAGGCCCCTGGACCAACCGCAGGCCCCCTTTGATGATGTCATATTCACCACAAAGGATTCTGCTTTTTCTGTACCCTGGGCATCATGAATCTTACATAACTCTGGGTCCTCGACCTTGATGCTAAAATCATTGCATTCAGTGAGGAGCCACTGGGGAGTTTTAAGGAAGAGAGGTGGTGGTGTTTGCAACTGGAAAGTTGTTGTGGTGACCAGTGAGGGCCGGGGATAGAGGGGGTCGGGGTGCGGGCGGGGGCGCTGGGGCAGACCTAAGAGCCACTCAGAAGGTGGAATCAAGAACTTGGCATGAGTCAGAGGGACAAAGCCCATCTCCTCGGTCCCTGGGGGTGAAATGGGAACAGGCCTGCCACCCTGCTCCCAACATTGCAGGGGGCAAAGGGAGAGGTCAGGTATCAGGGGGAATGGCTGCCTGGGGTTGTGGCCTCTGGAGGAGACCGGGCTCAGAGGTGGGCCGTGAGGCAGAGGACAGCCATTTCTCTTTGGACGTTTACAACTATTTGCCTACGTTACTTTGACCATAAAAGTTTCAACTAAAAAAAAAAAGGAAAGTCATGTTAGATTCAGTCATGTTCTTATACACGTGACCTTTAGGGAGTTCATAAGCCTAGAAATTATGCAGAGTCGTGGGTACAGGTCTCTTCTGAAAAGGGGTCTATAAGTTTTACCAAATTCTCAAAAAAGACTGCGACCTGGTAATAATAATTAACATTTGTGTAACACTATATCTCAGGCTCTGAGATATGTACACACACACACACACACACACACACACACATTCACTAAATCTTCACAACAACCCTATGAGACACATTGTATTGTGCCAAATAATAAAAATTCAACAGTAAATTTTAAAGATCTAATTGGCTTTATTCATTGATTCATGAATCAGTCTGCATCCCATCTAGCTGGTAGAGGGGAGCTCCAAAGGGTGACTGAAAAGCTAGACACGGAGCAGAAAAAAGGAAAATATTAGCAAAGAATCCATTGTTTTAGGCAAGGTTGCCCTCCTAAGGGGAACAAAAGGGGTCTATCAGTAAATTTCCTAATGCTGACCAGAAATGTTGACTGGTTATAGGTTGCATTCCTGGGGGGTTGACACTACAGATAGGTTAGGCATTAAGTCTTGGTTTACTGACTTAGGGCCTTAACCTGCATGAAGCCACTTGGGGTCTCTGGTTTTCTTTTTAACAATTGTCATCCCCATTTTACAGATGTAGGGACTGAGTGAGGCACAAGGAGGTTAAGCTTGTTGCTGAAGCTTGCTCAGTTAGTGAGATTTGCTTCTCCAGAATGTCGACCACTAACCTAGACCCGCTCTGGTCCAATACTGAACTGCCAGCCAGCCTGGATGTGTGGACCTCTGTGCTCACAGCCCTTCTCATGCCCCTCACTTCAGTAACAGTGGGAAATCCTGGTCCCTCACTGTCATCGCTGCCCACAGCAAGGAAGGTGATTTTGTGTCAGGGACATCTCAGGAACAAGCTTGGAAGGAGGGGGGAAGCCTTCCCACCCATCAGCGCCCCAGCACCACTGCAGAGGCTGGCCCAGACTGGCCAACCCCCAACAGGGACAAGAACCCACCTTCCTCAGTACTAAACCCTACTGTCCCCCTGGTCTCTCCTCTGCCTCCCCCCTCAGCTCCATCTGAGGCTGAGGAAACGCATCGAGTTGGCAACCTTGGGTGGGACCCAGGACCTCTAACCTCCAATTCCCCATCCCCTGCAGTCCTGCCCTAGCATGGATTGGTCCCCGCTTCATGGACTGTCCTCTGAGGCCTCCTCTGTGCCAGAGCCCTCCCCCCAAGGAACTTGTGGCAGAGGCAGGACCCTGCAGAGGAGACAGGGGAAGAGGCTGCCTCAGGAGATAATGAGGGCCCCTCCCCAGGAAGCATGTGAGTGGAGAATGGATGGCCAGTCATTTGACAGAGGCCTAGACTAGTGGTCATGCCCACATCTCACAATCTCCTCCCCATCTAGGACTTCATGTGGGGTCTGGTGACACTTAACGGACATCACAATAAGGTATATGATTGGCTCCAGCCAGCTGGGCCTCACAGCCTGCTCTAGACCCTGATTCCTCAGAGGCCCAGAGAGAGACAGGGGCTTGCTCAAGGTGCCCCGGCATCTGGAGCTGCACGAGTGGGAAGGGAAGTCCAGGACACTGGATGGCAGGGGGAGAGGAATGAGCCTGGAGGAGAGGCTTGAGCAAAAGGGTCAGAGGGGCTTTCTGGAGGAGGGAAGACATTCATGAGAAGTCCTCAGGTAGGGAGGGTTTGAATAGGCTGAGAAGCAGGGGGCCAAGAACAGGCCATGTTCAGGCAAAGCAGAAGACGGCTGGAGTCAGTAGCCTGATGAGAGGTCTCAGTGGGGGCTGTGGAACATGAACGCCCAGCTGGGCAGGGGAGCTCCTTACTGATCTCCCCTAGCCCACCCAGGACAGAAGCCTGTCCTGGTGCCTGGTCTCAGAGAAGGGAATTCCTCACTTACCCTAACAGCGTGAGAGTCGGGGAGACAGGTCTGGGCCTCCCACCTCAACTACCGTCAGACAGGGGCCATCAAGTCACAGCTCTGTCTCCTCACAGTCTTCCCAGGGCAGGGGAAGAGGCTCCTGGCAGGCAAGCCCTTGCCAGCCTCTCCAGCCCCACCCCACCAGCAGGGCGGCAGGGACACAGGGACACAGGAGGGGTTGCCCCAGCCACCCCTCCAGAGCAGGATTTTCCAGGGTTCCAGCCTCAGCTGGGAGCGGGCTATTTTTAGCAGGCTCTCCACAGCCACGAGCTGTCTCAGAAGTGCCAGCGCGCTCATACTCGGTCCCTCGCCGTTCTCGGCTTTTAGCTCTTGCAGGGAGTGATTCTCGCACTCAGCACGCTCCGATTACCAGAGTGACCTGAGCAGCTGCCTCGCGTCTCCTCATCGATGGAGCCCATAGGCGAGTGACATGAGAGGAGGCTGCAGGCAGGCCTTCCCCCCTGCTGTCCCCCCAGCCACTCTGGCACCCCTCACAGCAAGGGAGGCACCCTGGGGGCAGAGGGTGGACGGATTTGTTGGCTTGATTGGCAGGATGTGTCAATTACTTCATGAGGTGTGAGGTACATTCTGGAGGAGCGGGAGCCCACCTGCCCCAGCCCTTTGCAGAAGGACCCGCCCGGGAGGGAGGTAGTTTACCCCACCCCAGGGCAGAGGAACTCATTGAGAAGAGCCCCACACTCCCCTCGATGGGGGCAGAGACTCTAATGTTTTCTGAGGGGTTCAGCAGTGCCAGGAGAGAGATGCACTGCTGTGCACGTAATAAACGGTTCATGCCATTCTTCACTTCCACAGAGGGTTATAAACACACTGTGTTGATAGGTCTTCTAGTTCTTTAAGAGAACGTTAAGATTCAAAATCTGTTGTGGAATCTCCCAGGTTTTAAATGTTGGCAACTAGGTCAAGTTTTTAAAAGAATGTTGTGTAGTTTAAATGGAATGCATCCAGGAACCCTGCCTGATCCACTCACTGGCCAGGAGATGGGAGTGGTGCTAAGCATGGACCCAGCTTTCCAGCGCTCAGTCTGCTCCATTCCAAGAGGTGCCAGCATGGGAGGCCCCTCCATTCCAGAGGGGAGCAGCCTCAGGACCCCGGATCCCAAAGGGCAGGGCGCCATCCTTTAGGGCCCAACCAGCATTTTTCAAATGCTCGTCCAGGGAAACTAGTTCCAAGAGCTGTTGGTAGACGTTCCTTATTTATGGGCTAACACTCAGAATCTCTGGGTTCAACACAGCAAAACAGACTTCTTTATTGCAGGAGTTGCCCAAGCCTTTAACATGTAACAAAGTGCCTCGTGAATTTCCAGGAGGTGAGGCATATGCAGTGCTTCTCAAAATATTTCCACGTGGAACTCACTTTTAATGCACACGCATTAACTCTGCAAAAGATACTACCACTCCATAGAATGTGGTTCTGGAAGTGTGGCTCACCACACTCTTACCCATTCCTCAGACCCAACATCCCAGGGTGGCTGTAGCATAAGCATGGGGGGTAGGAAGAGTGGCAAAGGGGAAGCTGGGACCAGAAGGCACTAGTCAAGAGCATGGCTTTGTCTTGAGGGCAGAGTGTTAAGCCAGGAGGGACCTGGGGGACTAAAAGGTAAGCGCTCATTGCTCAGACACCAGACCAAAGGAGAGGGACCTCGGCCAGAGGTAGGGAAAGTGCTCCAGAGTGGACAAGTCCCAGGGCTAAATGGTCAGGACTCGGTGGCTGGAAGGCTGTGGGGAATGCAGGGGAAGGAGGCAGTGAGGACGGAACCAAAAGAGGGGCTAAATGGACAGAGCCCAGACTGAGGCTTCCCTCCGTATGCCCTGCCCCACTACCCATCTCATAAGGGAGCCAGGCTCAGGCAAACTTAAGCCACCTGTGGTTCCCATGGCAACCGCGGGAGAGAAGCAGCTGGGCAAGCAGAGACAGAGAAGTGAGTGGGGAGGGGCTGCTGTCCTGATCCACGCCCTGTGGGACCCAGGAGTTCAGACCCTGGCCACCCCACCCCCCAGGCAGCTGATAGTGGCCAAAGGGTGGCCAGGAGAGAAAGGCAGGGCCCTGCCTGCTACTGCCCCCCAAGACTCCTGTTCCCAGAGCCCAGTTAAGAGGATCATCCAAGTTCTTGCTGCTGCAGTGAACCCCGACATCGCTCTGGTCCAGCCTGTGTCCACTGACGCTCAGCAGCCCTTATCCCTACCTCTAGGAGGAAAGGCAGGGGCGATCCCCATGACTGTTTCTCTGCTGCCCGCGCAGCCACAGAGCTAATTTTAGCCCTGACATCAGGCTGCAGCCAGGGGCATTGGGTTGGAGAGGGCTGTGTGTCCGCCCAGTTCTACATGCTGGGAGCTCTGAAGGCCCTGGGTGCCCAGAGGGAGGACTGGATGGCGACTGTCCTGACCCCTAGGCCTGTATCTGCCACACAGGCAGATACTCCCACCCCCACCGCTCACCTCCCTCTAGGACTTCCTGCTCTCCTGGGGACCCACACCCGGACAACAGCCACACCCTTAGCCAGACACACAGGCCCTCCAAGAGCTGGCCCTGCCCACTTTTGGGTTATTCCCATTGCTCTGGGCTCTCTTTCTGACCTAGTTAGGCTGGTTAGTAGTTAGCTGCCCCCACCCGCACACACAGCCTATATGCTGTACTATCTATGTCCATACAGATAGGATGCTTCCAGCAACCCCAGAACCACATGCTAAAATCCTACTGTGGTTCAGATCAAATATCACACCCCTCCATTAAGCATTCCCCCATGCCTTAGTCAGAGCTAAATTCACCCGCCTCTGTGCACCCGACCTCCTTGTATCCCTCTATGAGGCTATTTGTGCACACACTGTCTCCCACGTGAGGCTCTAAGCCCCTGAGAGTCCTGTTCATCTGTTTGCCCCATAAACCCAGCATGATGCTTGGCATACGGTCAGCATTGCTGGGGCCTGGAGAGGGTGGAGGGTGAGCATGGCCTCTTAAGAGGGGAAAGAAGCGGCCAATCCCAGCTCAGCCACTAGTTTGCCCTATAGTGATGGTGGCTGCCCCCACTCCCAATCCACAGTAAGATTGCCCACTTCCAGCCCGATGGCTCCCTCTGAGAATCACCCGGGAGTAGGCCTAAATGTCTGACCCCAGAGGACATTTGCTGACCTCTGGCATGGCGGGAAACGACTCAGGCCAGACACTCCCACTAAGTAACTTGACCTGAGAACTTCCACATGATGTCGTCAGTTCACGACTGAGGCAGAAGCCAAGAGCGTGTGTCTGGAGCGGCCAGGATGTAGACACAGTGCCACCGTGGAGATGAGGAGCAGACAAGGACAGAAGGGACGGTTCTGCAGCCCCAGCCTCAGCCGCAGCCCTCCCTCCACAGACACCCCACCCAGCCATCCAGTCCCACCTGGCTCCACTCCCACCCCTGTTCTGTGTCCAAGCCCTGCGCCACAATGCCTCGCGTGTTCGTGATGTTGCTGCAGTGCCCATGACCCCCATAATCACGCTCCCAGGCAACCTAGGTGACTTCCCAGCTTAGGGCGGGGAAGCCTCGGGGACCCTAGAAGGACCACAGCACAGAGAACACTCTGTGCCCTCCCATGCCTTTCTCTGCTGTGGGAAGGTAGGCTCCCTGAACACGGCCGTGGGCCCTACATCCCAGCTCACAGGAGAAGACGCCCCTCGGGACTACAGGCCACAGGGGTCAGGGGACCTTGTGCCCATGCTCCGGCTCTGGGAGAGACAGTGAGTTGCCTCTCAGGGCCTCCACTTGCCAGCCCACAGAGAAGGGTCCAGATAAGCCAGCGAGGAGTGAGGCACCCACCTGAGGGCCATGGCCTCCCCTGTCCAACCTCATGCCAAGACCCTGGTGCTTAACCTCCTAGGCTGGGGGCTACGGATGTGCTAGGCTGGGGCAGGATATGCGGTGGCCACCACTGGTCATGTGATTTTTCTCCCTGGGCCTCACTTTCCCCTTGTGTGAGTTCCTGAGGGCAGGACCTATGGTGGCTTCTGTTTCCCAGTCCGGAAGCTGCCACAGGCAGGGTTGGAGCTCGTCTGATTGATTCTATCCAAGCTCACAGGGCTGAGTGCACACCAGGCCTGACACGAATGTGTTTCCTCCCTCCTGTGTCAGAAGATGCTGGAAGAGGGGAAGGTGGGAGAGGCCCTGAAGGTCTAGGATGGAGCAGGCCCAGGAATGACCAGACTTGCCCCACCCTCACCCCCACAGCCATCCCCGAAGAGCCATTTCTCCAGGAGAAGGGACCCAGGTGGCAGCCGGCGGTCATAAAGCCGTCTCGGAAAGGCTCCTGATGGCCAAACGTAAGTGCCCATGCCACGGGGAGTAGCAGAGCTGGTAAATTACCGCTGAGGGCTGCACACCGCCCCCACTCTGTATTTATATCCGCCTTGGTGCCTGAAAATGGATATTTATGCATTTTCAATATTAAGGGCAAACCCTCCATCACTCAGCACCGCATGGTTGCAGCACATTACACCGGCCCCGCGGAGATGTTCCTCTTCCACCTGGCTTGCCAGTTTGGGGGCTTCCGAGTGGGGCCTGGACCCAGAGCCTCTACAGAGCCCCCGCCTCCATCTGCAGGCCCACAATCCCCAGGGGGAAGTGGAGGGAACGAAGGGCCAGGCCAGCCTCTCCTTGGAACCTCAGGACCAACTCAGAGACAGGGTCAGTCCCCACCCCCTTCTTTACAGAACAGCAGCCAAGCCTCCGAGAGGTTGGGTGCCCGGGACAGGCTCACACAACATCCTCTTTAGGCCGGGATTCCTCCATCCATGTCCCCAGGGGGGTGACCCCCTCCTGACCAGCCCACAGATATCCCAATCTCCAGATACTTCTGTGTATGTCTTATGGTCTGCCTCATCCTGTCTCAGATTCTCTAAATTCCTCTGTGTCTCTGGGCCTGTCTGGCTCTCATGGGCTCAGTCTCAGGCTCTCAGGTCTCTTTCTCTGTCTCTTTCACCCCTGGTGCCTGTGTCTCTTTGTCTCACTCCTATGCCCTACCCCCGCTTTCCTACCTCACATGCTTTCTCTCTGAGTCCCTGTCCTTGTCCACCCCTGTCTCCCTGACTTCGTCATGGGGCCGAGATCAGGAGTGGGATGGCAGGAGCTGTCCTGGTATCCAGGAGGGGCCTCCTTGGGTGGTCATGTCTCCCCCCGGCCTGGCCCTGAGAAAGGAGGGCCCCTGAGCCACGGACCCACAGAGCACAGGTGGGGCTGAGGTAGGGAGTTTCCGGGAGCAGATTTCTACTCTGTGGAAGTGAGAGATGGGGTGAACCCCTCATCCCCAGAGCCATGCAGCGAGCCCTGCAAGGAGATTTCTGCATACGTCCAACCATCAGACCTTGAAGGGCCCGTCTGGTTTTGGTGATGGGACTGAGTGATGGGGTCCCTGGGCCTGCTCTGAACTGAAAGGGTTAATGCCTGGCCCCTGAGAGCTTCCTGAACATGCTCCTCCTCCTGCTCCTTCACCTTAACCTCTCCAGCTAGCCCCTTTTCTCCTCCCTCTCTCCCCCTCTTTCCCCCTCTCTCCCCCTTTCTCCCTCTGTCTCTCTCCATCCATCCATTCCTCTTTCCCTCTTTTCTTCCCTCTCTCTGTCACCAACGATAAGAATTAATTAAATATGTCCTCAGCTCCGGTCTCCTCACTTGCCCCAGGGAATTAACCAGCCCCAGCACCTCAGGCCTTGTTAGATTCCAGGAAAAACATAACGCTTGCCCTCTGCAGCATGTACGTGTGCGTGTGGGGGTCCCTGCACACGAAGAAGTACACACAGTGCCCACAGGGGCGTGCTGCGTGCTATTGCTTGTTTCCATGTCTGGTCTGCCGGTTCGTCCACACGCACAGGTCTGGAGACGCCGGTCAGGATGTTTATGTGGATACTTTCATGAGTCTGCTAGTATGGATGAGGGTCTGCGTTCCCTACGGACATCTGCACGCGTGCATTGTATGTCTTTGCACTTAAGTCCACCTCCCTGTGGACATGTGTCTATCGAATCTGTGTGCTTGTACAGTGTGTCTGGGTATGTGCATTACCGTGCAAATCTGTTTGGACAAAGACCTATACGTCTCTGTGTTGTGCGTGCATGTGTGCATGTGCACATCTCACAGTATCGTGTGCTCATGGGTGAGCGTGTCTATGTGCTACTGTGTGTGTGTGTGTGTGTGTGTGTGTGTGTGTGTGCAGCGTACCTACACCCTGGCTGCCCTGCACACATCTCCTTCCTGTCTCCCTGGGAGCCAGCGGCCCTGTCTCCAGCAAGAGCCCTTGTGCTGCATCTGTGGGGTGATGACGGTGGAGTCAGTGGCAGTGGCAGTACAGGTGGCAGGAGCCCAGAGGTAGGAAGGTGGAGGTGGTGCAGGGGAAGGCACCTGCTAATGAGGCCACCTTCCTTGCCGGGCCTGGGAGCCAGTACCACTAATTATCGCCTCAGTAAGCAGCTCCCCAGGGAAGGGCTGCTGTGGAGCCCTGCTCCCCTCCCTCCCCTGGGACCCCTTCTCCACCTCCTCCCTGGACCTGAAGACACTGCAGGAGCCCTGGGCACCAAGAAGAAGGACAAAAAGAGAGGGGAGCCAGTAGCTCGTCCCACCAGGGGACCCAGGATGCCTGCCTGCCTGCCCATCAGCCTGCTGCCAGGAAGCCCACCTTTTAACATACTCCTCTGTGTCTCCAAAAGGCCTCCGGGAATTCAAATGTCCTTCTGGGGAAGTGAAGGCCTCCACACCCTGACCAGTCATTCCCTCCACAAACAACGAGCATACTTCTGTAAAAACTAGGCTGGGAGTCAAGTGGGCCAGATGATAATCCCAGCACTGTGTGACCTTGGGCAAGTTCCTATACCTCTCTGGGCCTTGGTGTCCTTGTCTGAAAAATAGAAGAGGACTAGAGCCACTTTTCTCAAAGAATGACATATGCATCATTGGTGAGACACAAGACTATTTTTGATAGTACAGAGAAATGGGCATCTGCTATTTTAACTATGTATTTTCATGTGTATGTTCTCACATATGTGTGCATATGTGTGTATTTAACTAGCACATCAGACCCCTGATTTCACAAACATTGCTTCAGACAAGGCTAAAACACACATTTAAATTTTAAAAGTGAGCCAGTTTAAGGAAAAATGTTAAGTGAGAGTAAAGACTGGCATCTGAGTATGACAACGGTCCTGGTGGAAGCTGATGAGTGACTCCAGCCCCGGGTCAGAGGGTCCCTGAGACCTTCCATCTCTGAGAGGCAGTGGGTTCAAGGCCTCAAGCCCCCTGGAGTGAGAAATACGCAGACTGCTCCTTGGTTCCCACTCTTGTCGTCATCGTCACTACGACAGACCGTCACGTGGAACAGCAGAAGTTGCTATGGGGTAAGTGGGACACTCCCTCCTGGCCACAGGCCCCCACGAGATCTCAGATGACACAGGCAGTGTCCACACACGTGGCCCCTGGGGCGGATCGGGCCAGTTAGGCCAGGGCAGGGAAATGGCACATGGTAAAGGCAGAGGTCGCGGGGGTCTGAGCAGAGATGGCTCCGGCTGGGCCTGAGGTGCCCTGGGGACTCAGTAGCCACATCTCCTGTGGAACCTAGGGAGGAGGCTGGCTGAGCACCCCAGGCCAGTGATTAAGGTATTCCACCTGCCCTGCCCAGGGAAGAGCAGCCTGTCCCACAGCCCCGAATGTCTCTGTCCTCCAAGAGGCAAGAGGCCGGGTATGAATCACAGGAATTTACAGCCCAGCCCGGCGTGGGATTTATGAGTCTGCCTCAAGCCCGGCCAGCGGGGAGTGGCCGCCTGTCAGCCCCCCATTGCCCCTGATTGATGAGGCTGTTTCCTGCCAAGAAAAACTCCCCTCTGTGGCAGACAGCGGAGGGAAAGGTTCCCAGGCCCAAGGGCCAGCCCATCACCCCATACCTGCCCACACCTGGACCCCTGTCCTGCTCTCACAGCCCACACTTCCCATGATTCCCCCAGTTCCACACACTGACACCCAGCGAGGATGTGCACCTGAAGGGCCTGGCTCCCCAGTCAGAGTTCCACCTTCCCAGACCTGCCATGTACTCACCCCTTTGCAGCGTCCTTCAAAACAGAGCCACCGCAGGGGCCAAGGCTGGACATGCCAAATTCCAGAATGGATCTCTGAGGGAATCTAGCACACACACGTTTCACAGATGAGCCAGAGGTCCAGAGAGGGATGGCTTTGCCCAAAGTCACACAGCAGCACAGTGGTGCGGCTGAGACCTGAGCCACAAGACCCTGGACTAGTCATTTCCAGGTGTGGTCATAGCTGATTTCTGTGGTGCCGATGGGGATACTTTTCATCTCCAAATAAGGACTCCTCTCTGGAGAATCTATGGACTTGGGTTAGACTCCCTCCTCCACCACTTTGTGTCTGAAAGTCACAACATCTCTGCGCTTCCTCACCTGAAAAATGGGCTCAAAAGTGACCCTGACCTTCTGGGTCGTCATGAGATTCAAGTGATACAATGCAGGAAAAGTCCCAGGACAGAGCTGGGCTCCTAGCAGGTGCTCCCTAGGTGATGGAGATGGCCCTTCACCATCCCTAATGACTTAAAGGGCCCCACTGCCTGATTTGCTAGGAGGAGAGGGTACAGTTTAGGGCAGGTAGAGCATAAGGAACAAAGAGAGGATGTATATAGGCCTGAAGGATGGGAGTGAGGCTGCTTCCTGCCGGAAGAAATCCTGAAAGGATCCCTGGAGCAGGAGGCTTCAGGCAGATGATTCAGAGCTTCACCTCTCTCGCCCTAAGGCCACTTTGGGGCTTTCCAAGCACCACAGGGCTAAGGGGAAGCACCTTGCCCTAAAAGCCAATGCCAGCCCAAGCTTCTTCCCTGGATGACCTGCAGCCAAGCTTCTCACCTCTCTAGGCATCTGCAAACCGGGCCAGAGAGAACCAGACAACTCTCACTAGAGGCATCCTCCCGTTCTGACCCTCGTGCAAGCCCATCCCCTGCAGTACCCAAATCTTGCCACTGGGTAGCAGCAGGGAGTAAAGCCGGGGTCCAGCCTCCTTCCTGCTGCAGAGGCTGCAGCCGCTGCTGGCCAGTCCCACCCCAGCACCAGGAGTTCTTTGCACCCCTACACCCTCAGTTCCTCCAGGGAACCAGAGCTGGGTAACCACCCACATCCAGACATGTGATCCTCCCCCCCGCCCGGCCCCACAGAGCAGCCAGCATTCTCTACACTTTTTCAGATGGGGAAACTGAGTTCCAGAGAGGGGAGGACTTGTTCTAGGTCACAAAGCAATCACGGCAGAGCCAAGTGTCCAAACCTCTCTCCCAGCCTCCAGCCTCCCGTGGAGGCTGCGTGAAGGGACAGACTTGGGCTGGAATCCTGGAACTCTCCCCCGTGGCCATGCGTTACTGGACAGGTTACCCACACTCTGTGACTCTCGGCTTATGTAAGTGCCTGGCACATGGCAAGTGCCCAGCTGCTTTGTTTCAGCTACATATTACACCCCACAAGACATGTGTCTATCTTATCCTCCTCGGTGTCCCCAGAACCCAGCATGGGGAGGGGGAGATGTTCAGAGGAGAACTGATGCCTTGAGGCCCCCTTCTGCTTGGCACTGGGTCTAAGGGTCTCCCTCCCCGAGTGTCTTCCACTCTCCCAGGTCAATCTTTTCATTCTTCTCCACCCTTGGCAACCCTGCCTGGTGCCCACACGCCCTGGGCCCTGGGGTAGCGGCTTCTGCTCACCCCAGCTCACCTTTTCTCCCCATCTCTCTCAGCCCCCTTTTTCTCTGTCCCTGCCTCTCCCTCGGTCCTGCTGAGCCCCTGCTCTGCACTACCTGCTGTGTTTACAAGACAACGATGACAGGTTTTTATTTCTCTCTTTTGTCTCCCTTCCTCCCCTGAAGGGAGACGTGCTTCCCCTCTCCCAGAAAAAAATGAAGGTTCCAGAAGAGAAAAAGCAAACAAAGGACAGTGGGACCATGGGTACCTCCCAACCCCCACACCCACATCTACCCATAGGCCACACACATCCACACCATCCTCCTCTTGTCAGGGCCTCTGAGAACTGCTCTGTTATTTGGGGGGGTCATTGAAAATGTCGGTCTTTATTCTAGAGGATAAACAGGGCCAAGGGACTGGGAGAGCAAGAGGGAGAGTGAGAGAAGAGAAAGGGAAGCCAGAGGGAGACAGAAAGACTTAGGGAAGAGCCAGATGGGAGAGCGTGGACACAGAGGGAGAGAAGCCGGGAGGAACAGGACCGGGCAGACTCTCTGCCTCCAGTGAGCTTGGAGATGCGGCTTCTGACCCGCACCAGGACTCCAGGGGCATGTGCTCTCCAACAAGCTCCCCCATCCACACCCCAGCAAGGGCCAGGAACAGGATTGCCAGGTGGCAGGAGCACCTATGCCAGTCCTCCTGTCCTTGGGTGGCCCCTGGAGTGGGCATCTCTGAGTGCTCAAGGCAGGGAGAAGGGATCTGGCTTGTCTTCGTGGGCGAGAGCTCCCAACCAAATGCACCCCATCCAGAGTCAGGACCCCAGACTGGAGGGCTGACCCCCAGCTCACGCCCCAACGCCTTCCTGAGCGTGGAGACCCAATCTCCCCTCCCACAGCCCCACCCCCCACCCTGTCTGCACCTGTGCATGGTAGGGAGGGAGCACTCTCATCATTTACTTTACTTCTCCTGGGCAGTGAGAGGTACACCTGAGCCCGAGCAGATGTATGCGTGCACGTGAGATAAAGAGGCGCCTGGAGAGGGGGTGTGCCTATGTAGTAAAAGGTGAGTGTCGGGTACGGTGTGGTGCCCGTGTCTGTCTCTCCCTGTGAGTGCAGCATAAAGCCTATGTTTGGGTCTGGTGTCAGGGCTGTACGTGCGAGGAGTAAGGTGTCGTGTCTGTGCATGCATAAGTGTGTGTGCACAAGTGAGCACATTCTATAAGGAGAATCTGTGCCTTGTCTCTGTGTGTAGGTGGGCAAGGGACATGTGTTTCTGCACAACCCCGACCTGTGTGCCTGTGGATGATGTGTCAATGTGTCTCCCAGGCAGGGCCCCTCTTCCTCCCGGCCCAGGGTCACCATCCTCCCAGCTCCTGGGAGCCAGAGTGACAACTAGCACTCGGGTCTCTCCAGCCACAACAGAATGACAGAGACCAGCAGCCCCAGCCGGTATCGAGGAGCAGGAGCGTCATGTGATTGCAGTGTAATTACCACCACGCCCCGCGGGGATGCCCCATGAAGGTCAGGCCTCTCCTGCCCCGGGAGAGAAAGGAGGAAACTCTGGAGGGCAGCGTGCCATTCACTGACCCTCACCCCCACCCCACTGTCTGCTCACGGTTAGAGAAAGCTGCTTCCGTCCTCCCCCCAAGCCGCTCTCCGAACACCTGTTGGGCATGGCTGGGCCTTCACCATCTCTTGGTACCCCCAGGTGCAGCCAGAGCCTGGCATAGGGCAGGAGCTCAGCAAATGTTTATTGGATGAATAAATGAATGATCGTGTCTGTATGCATCACATGCCAGGCTCCAGGGCCCAAGTATCTGAGGGCACAGGTTAAGTCCTACAACCATTCAGACCAGGGGGGCACCTGTGTGGCTCAGTCAGTTAAGCATCAGACTTTGACTCAGGTCATGATCTCGCAGTTCGTGAGCACGAGCCTCTCTTTGGGTGAGCCCCGCTTCTGTCTCTCTCTGTCTCTCTCTGTCTCTCTCTCTCTCTCTCTGCCCCTGGTGGGATTCTCTCTCTCTGCCCGTTGCTCACTTATGCCCCCTTTCTCTCAAGAAAGAAAGAAAGAAAGAAAGAAAGAAAGAAAGAAAGAAGAAAGAATTCAGACAAGGATTTCTGCCAGGTCAAGTGTGCCCCCCGCCAAGTTGTTCAGAAGGGGTGGGGTGAGCACTCAGCCAGGCCTGGAAGGCCATGCCCACCAACCTCTTGCAGGTAACCTACCCAGTCACCACCACAGAGGAGGCAAAGCCAAGAGATGGGGATTGCTTTATCAAAAGGTCGATCTCAAGCTAAATGACCCTGTCATTTTGTGGGCTGAGGCACAAAGGAAGTCCCATTCATCTTCCCCGGAGGCCGCATCCCCTTCTTCCCAAGGCCATCTCTCTCCCAAACATCTTCATCCCCCAAAGACTCATTCTGAGTCCTCTAGCCTCCTCTCCTTCCCTTGGGACCACAAACCAAGTGTTAATTCTAGCTTTAGGGCTAATATCCAGTCCCTACCCATATCTGGTGGCAGCTGGAGCCAGGCTGAGGGTCTGTCCTAGATTGAGCCCTGACTCTAGTCACAGACCGACCCAAACCTAGCCACACACTGAGCCCTGGGTCTGGTCACACACTGAACCCCAGACCCTAGTCATAGAGTGAGCCTAGACATTTTTTTTTTAATTTTTTTTCCAACGTTTATTTATTTTTGGGACAGAGAGAGACAGAGCATGAACGGGCGAGGGGCAGAGAGAGAGGGAGACACAGAATCGGAAACAGGCTCCAGGCTCTGAGCCATCAGCCCAGAGCCCGACGCGGGGCTCGAACTCACGGACCGCGAGATCGTGACCTGGCTTAAGTCGGACGCTTAACCGACTGCGCCACCCAGGCGCCCCGAGCCTAGACATTTATTTAGAGACAGGCCATCAACTTGTCATATGGCTGCTACTTCCTTGGCTCTGGGCCTCAGCTTTCTCATTTTTCCAGTGGAGGGCCTTGGAACTGGATAGGCACAAAATCAGAAAATCCCTATTCAAAGGTTGGCCTGTAGCTTCCCTGACCTGGTGACACAGAAGAGCATCAGCCACTGCCACCTGCCAGCCCCCACCCCCATCCAGTACTTTCAGCCCAAGCATCACTAATTTTTGCAGCCGCTGTGATAAATGGCATTGTCGGCAAAATGACATCTTTCTAATCTGCTGCAAGACAGATGGGTCCCCAAGCTCCCTCGTTCTCTCTCGAGCCTGCCCGGACCAGCCTTGTTGAGGAGCGGGGAGGACAGGACAGACATAATACCCCAGGCCTGGGGGCTAGCGGGGTGGCGGGGAGGGAATTTCTGGGCCCTGCGTCAGGTATGATCCCGGTGGGGTTTCCTACAAGCCCCTTTAAAAAATACTCAGTGTTGTTGCTGTTGTTTGAATATCCCACAGACATTCTCTGATCCTTTCTACCCAAAGTTAGTTCTTCAGTTCAATTTTCAATTTTAATTAAAACCTGAATATTGCTCACCCTCAAAAGGATGAGCCACCCGACACTGGTTCTGAGGGGCCCTCTCTTCCTGCCTCCCACCATTCTTGGGGCAGCGGCTGTGGAAGAACATGCGTCTGCCTGAGCCATCAGGCCTGGGGGGTATTTTGCCTCCTCTCCTCCCTCCCTGGGCCCCTTTCCCTCTATAGTTCTGGCCTCCCACCCCATTGGCTCCAGGCTACAGAAAAGGGGTGAAATCCCCTTCTGCCTCCTGGCCAGGGATGCTGGGAGAGGGGCTGGTCCCAGAGGCAAGGGCAACTCCCGATGGGAGATCTGGATATGAAGAATTAAGGAAGGACAAATGCCAGCCCCAGAGACCCCAGCTTTCCCAGAGATGGAGACAGAGGCCAGAGAGCTGGCACCTATGTGCCCCAAAGCTGCAAAGCTGGAAGGGATGGGGTGGGGGCGGGCAGGTGGGCAGGACTGGACTCACGAGTGGGGCAACACTGCCCCCTCCTGGCTCCTCCTCTGCCGGGCACTGCAGGGCTAAGCTGTTGAGTGTGGGGACGTACTAGCGGCTCCCCCAAGACCATATGCGGCATACAGACCCTTCTCCCAGAAGTCCACTTGGCCCCTTCGCCTCCTCCTAGGCTGACTGCAGCCTGCAGGCTCTGCCCGTTCTGTCCAACCTTCTCCCGCTGTCCAAAGAATTCTGCAAATGATGCATCTTATCTAGCTCCACCTTGCTGAGGACAAAGCCAGAGTGCCCTCCAATTGCCCACGATCTGGTCCTGTTATTGGCCAGCCTCCTGCAGCCCAGGCTCCTGCCCTCTGAGCCTGTCCCAGGCTCCTGCCCTGTACATTTTGGTCCCACATGCCTGTCTTTTCTCTCATCTTCACCGCCCCCGAGAATACCCTCTCTTCTACACACTGTCTCTTCTTGTCCTCCTATGTCCCCCCCCCCCCCCGCCAGGAAAAATCCTTCTACCCCCATCCCCAGCCAGATGACCCCTCCGTCTTCTGCCCTGCTCCTCTCTTGGGTACTGACCACTGCCAGGGATCAGAGTCACACAGTTATGGAGCTGGAGGGAACCTGGACATCCTCCAGACATACGCTCCCCCTCTCACTGTCCAAAGGGCAACCTGAGGCCCAGAGGACAGGAGCTGCACAAGGCCACACCGCCGTTAGTGGCAGAGTTAGGACTAGAACACGGTTCTCCGGAGTCGCTGCCCAGGGTTTCTTGGAGAACACGTGACTGCCTCCCTGGTGAGCCAGAACAGAACTTCTCCCACACAGGGACCCCTACAATGCCTCCCAGTATCCCAGCCCCTCACCCAGGGCAGGGCCCAAAGGAAGCAGCTGTGAGTGTTTGCAAAACAAAAAGCGAAGTAAGTGAAAATATTTATTTAATGCCTTCTGTGAGCTAGACACAGCGGGCACCAACTCTGTTACTCAAAATCTCAGTAAATTGCTCAATTTGGTACAGAAAAATAACTTCTGTGGGGAGGGGTGGGTGAGTGCACCAGGAGGGGCCTTAGTCGTGAATGTCGATGACCAGCGGGCACAGGTGGGGTGAGTGCTTGACGCCCATGGTGAAAGCAGGTGTTCGGGGTTTGTGCACCGTGACCTTCTGGACATCGTGGGAGCCAGGGCCAGGCCGAGGTGTGTGGTCCATCGGGTAGGCAAATCGCTTGGCCATGCTATAGCTGGGGCTGCGGTTCTGGTAGACAGAGGGCTCAGGCCGGGAGCGTGTGGCCGGCCCAGGGCCTCCAGCCACATTCTCCTTGTAGAACCAGTTCTTGTGCTCAGAGGCCAAGCTATAGCAAGGAGCAGCTCGGCTGACAGGGTTATTGGGCCCCAGCAAGAGTGGCAGCTGGTACTTGTTGGGGGCTGGGTTGGGGTCTGTCACCCGGTACGGCCACCGGTAGCCGAAAGCATACTGGGGAGCCCTGCGTTCCCCGGGTGGGTGGGTCTTCTCTAGGTTGTAATGGCAGGAGGCTGGGATGGGGCTCAGGCCTGCAAGTGGATGAATGGAAGGGAGGGGTCTCAAGGCGGGAGCCAGGCCACATCTCCTGGTGCCCAGCTAATGGGTAAGAGGTCTTGGTTAGCCTACTGTGACTTCACTATAACCACTTTATCAACATGCAGGGCCATCAACTCCCCTGCATAGGGCCATGGGCAGGGGGAGGGACTTAGGCCATCCTGACATCAGCACTGACACTGTTGTCATAATATAAAAATCACAAATGTCATCAGAATGCCACCCTTGGAATGTCAGCATCCTGACATCCTCCCTGTGACAGCACCAAGAAAATATCCTGAAATCACGACGGCCTGTGAGCTCATTAGCATGACAATATCCCTGATGCAACATGAGTCCCATGACATTTTTATCAGATCATCACCTGGCGACATATGTGCATAACACTGGCTTCAAGACCTAAGTACTGTGACACAGACATGACAACATCAGTGTCTTAATGTAACATTGCAGGGGGATGCCAGTATCCAAAGACACACCTGGCAGAGGCGAGTCATTACCGCTTGTCCCTGCTCAGGTCCTGAGGGTGAACCCCCATCCTCCAACCTCCCAACTCCCACATGCCTCCCCTGTCCCATCTTACACAGGTTAGAGATGCGCTCTCCCATAGGGACCTGCGTGCAGCTGGACATTCCAAACCGAGTTATTTTGGGATCGAAGAAATAGCAAGGCCCAGGGCTGCAAATGTCTGTGACCCCTGCAGGACAGCCACAGAGAGGCCGGGTCAGCCCCAGAGGCCGCTCTATGGTGAGCCTGGACTGCCTCCAGAGGAGATCCCCCTCCCCCAAACAGAAGTGAGGGCTCCCTTCCGATTCCCTGGGTGTTTTCCAACCCTTGATTTCCTCATCTACAAAATGGGGCTTTTAATGCATGACCTAACAGTCTCCAGAAGTCGCTCAAAGAAACAGATAAAATGACAGCTGCATGGCAGCTTGGGCAGCCCCCATCGGGGATTGGTGCCAAGGGGTAATAATAGACATAGTGGCTATTGTTAGTACTGAGAGGCCCAGCCCCGGACAGGGGGTTCCCCTGCTGAGGAGGATGTGTCATCCCAAGGAGGGACCCAGCAGGCCTCTAGATCTCAGACCCCCAGATACACACCTCAACACCCCTGCCCACCCTTCCTCTCGTTGGCCTCACCCAGCAAGCCCAGCTCCTCTATGGCTCTCTGCTCCGGCCCTTCCAGGCATCTCTAAGCCCCCCGGGGAAGCCTTGGGAGCCACCACTCTGTACCATTTTCCCCCACTCCCCAGCTATTCCTGCCCAGCTGAAGTGCCCTCTCCAGAGCTCAGAGAGGAGACCGTACTCTGCCATCTGCACAGTGACAATATCCCTGCCTTCAAAGCTCCCTCAGGAGGTCCAGCCGGGAGCTGCCCACAGCGTTGCCTTTAGAGGGGTGGGTCACCTGGGCATCTCCCTGCTGGCTTGCTTCTGGACCCAGCGGGCCCCCTGGGGGTCCTCTTCAGGGCAGGCCCAAGTTCCCAGGGTCCTGTGGCTACAGATGATGGCTCCCTACCTCTCACTGCGGCCCCAAACATCCAAGGATGATAACCCTAAGCCCGACGAGTAGGGATGACGGGCACGGCGAGCACTCACGCTTCTCCGAGTGCCGTGTGTGCAGACTGTAGGCTGGCTCCTGGAACATGGAGATGTCATGGCCTACATGACCCGTGCAGGATGGCCGGAGGTATTTGGCAGGGCCCGGACCTGCGAGGATGGACGGGGCAGACCTCAGGCTTGGCCCACCCGCCCAGTCAGAGGCAGGGTGCCATGAGAACACTGGGGGCTCTCCTCCCACTGATGTCACACTGCCACAAATCCCACCATCGAGCTTCCCCATGGGGAAAGACAGTGTTTCCACGTAAAATGCAACTGATCTCACACAGGCAATGCACAATATGAAAGATAATAGTCACAATTAGTTGAGAACATATTCTGCACCAGACACCTTGCGAACTATTTTATATGGATCATCTCAGCTAAGCCTCTCAACAACTCCGTAAAACGGATACTATTGTGTTTCCCATCTTACAGATGAGAAAATTGGGGCTTATAAATATCCATTTGGAGGCACCTGGGTGTCTCAGCCAGTTAAGTGTCCAACTTGATTTTGGCTCAGGTCATGATCTCACGATTGTGAGAGCGAGCCCCACATCAGGCTCCTTGATGGGCGTGAAACGTGCTTAGGATTCTCTCTCTCTCTCTCTCTCTTTCTCTCTCTCTCTCTCTCTCCCTCATCCTAAACCACCTCCCACATAGAGCAACAATCAGTCATTAACAATGTAATAAGAATTAGTTTGTCTGCTTTCAGTTGAGAGTAAGATTTGAGAGAAGTGAGGAAAGCTACAGGTGGGCTAAAAGTTCCATTGAATCCCTAGCTTTTTTCCAAAATTGGCCGCATTTCATACCCCATGCTCCCTCCCATCCATACCCCCCTGAAAATTCCCAGCAGCTAATACTGCCTCTGAGGTTCAGCTTGAAGGTGCAGGTCTTTGGTAGGCTTGGAGGAGAGTCCTCTAGAACTTGGCAGGAGGCAGGGCTGGAAGGCTGGGGCACCTTCAGCAGCCCTGCAGAGAAAGAAATCAACCCAGGCTCAGGGCAGGGGACTTCTCTCACCTTTGATCATTGCCATGATCACAGGGGTCTGCTTTACCTCCTGCCGTGATGGCACCTGAACCTTCTCCTCTGGGTGCTGCCCATAGAACACAGAGTTCTTGGCCCTCTTGGCCAGCTTCATGGCTAAGGCCAAGGAGGGGGCAACAGCAGCTACTGAGAGACCCAAGCAGTAGGCAAGGAGCTGGACCTGTGTAGAACCTGTTCCAAAGGCCCCTGCCCAAACCCCTGTGTCCACTCTCTCCCCCTCTCCAGAGGCTGCGTGGGGGTTGGGAAGGAAGTCGATCCTCCGGCTTGAGCAGCTGCGGCTGTCTGGGGTGCAGCCAGCCACAGGACCTAGCAGGCTGGAGCTTGGGATGACATCATCGCAGAACTTGGACTGTGAGACCCAGAGTGTTTATTTCCCCCTGTTGCCATGGCAGCTCAGCTTTAGAACCCTGAAGACTAGGCCCCACTGCCCCCTACTCCCAATCAGGCTAAATAGTCTGACGGTCCCCAGAACCCTGGGTCAGGTTAGAAGAAGAGAGAGGTGGAGTGACAGAGCCCGCTCTTCACTCCTGATGGATTGGGTGCCTTGAAGTTGGGGAAAGGAATGGAAAGTGTGGGTGGGTCCTGGGGGATAGGTTCCTGCAGCTCAGACCATCCCTGGGGTGGCCTTCTATCCCCGGCCCCCCCCGCTATCCCCCCCCCCCCCCCGCCCATTCTGGATATGCCCTCTTTTCTGTTTTTCCTTGGAAAAAGATCAAAGCAATTATTTCACACTAAGGTGTAACTGTCTGCTAGCTTCCCAGACTCCTATCCCAGGGCAGTGTCTTTAGAGATCCACATCTAGCTCAAGGAATGCTTACCTGCTGCTGGCATTCCAGGCAGTGAGTGGGGAGCAGATAAGGAGGACGGAGGGGTGGCACTGAGGCCTGAAAAGCCACTTCCTGTGCCTACTAGAGAGTACCCCCCAGAGTAGGGGTAGTTTGAGAGGAAACACTGAGGGGTAGCAAAGATACCCAAATGCTAAACAATTGACAGATGAGCCCCGGGGCTGAGGAAATGTTGGTGACACCTTCCCCCCTTAACATTCAGGTTTTAGGGCCCCGGGGCCTGTTTGTACCCACCAGCTCATAGCTGCTCAGACTGGGGATTTGATCTGAACCAGCTAAGAGGGGCTCCCATCTCTGGAAAAGATGACTGCTGGCTTTAGAGAGGGTATCTGCCACAGCCCCAGGATGCAAATAAAGAAACTGAGGCTGCAAAAGGGGCAAGGACTTACCCAAAGTCTCCCATTATATCAGTAGCAGAGACGGAACCAGGGCACAAACCCAGGGCTCTCTTTGGCTCACAGCCTCTGATCTAATGGAAACCAAACCACACTCTGAGCTCATCCCAACCAGCAGACGCAATGAGGACTCAGGGCCAGGCATGTTGGCACTCCAGAAGCCCTTGTGGGACTGAACAGCTCAAAACAGAGGGCAGGGCCTCACCCAGTGGCAGCAGACCCTCCCTGTGTCCCTCACATGCAGCCAAGCCTCTGATTTCTGGACAGAGCGGACCAGGCAGGGCTGGGATTGGCCTCAGGCCACAGGCAGTGCTGCCTCCTTACCCCCATCCTCGTCAGCCTTTCCTGGAGGAGGCTGCGGGCCTGCTGGGCCCAAGCCCTGCCAGTCCCCTCACGCTGAGGTGGGGTGGGGACCTCCACCTTCCTGGTCTGGGGAGGCAGGCGGGGTGGAGTCTCCAAGTATCTCAGACCCAGGGAGCCTTCCTACCACACCCCTGCCCTGCTCCTGTCTGTCACCCGTGTGCATGGCTCTCTTGGGGCGACTGAGCCACTAGACCCCAGTCAATCACAAACCACCCACTCCTGCTCCAAATGCTCCCTTCTTTTCAGCCTTTAACAGAGACCTAGCTCGCCCTTGGAGACAGCCCTTGGTCCTCGCTGAAGCTGCTGTCCTGTCTCTCACACCCCCGACCCTCAGAATCCGAGGTGGAGCAGGTCTTTGGTCTCCTTGGCACTCGCCCGGCAGTGTCCCCCTCCCTGTCAGAAGTACCACTCCTCGAGGGTTCCAGCATCCAGGGTGCCCCCCTCATCTCCTCGGGGCTGCCATCTGTCCTGACTTGTAAACCTGGTGGTGTTGGCTCATGACTTTCTTCCCCACCCACCCAACCCCTGCCATCACCCCGGGTGACAAGGCTTTCCAGGGAACCACCGATCCTTTGGCCTCTCAGTTCCCAGATTTCCTCCTCTCCAAACACCTCCCCTCCACTCCCTGGCAGCCCCCTCTCCCCAGCACACACCAGGCTTCCCACCGCCATCCGGGTCACTGAAACGCGTGCCAGCCTACACTTCTGGCCTTTGCCTCTCTGGCTGCACACATCGCCTGCCAGCAGTGAGACCCCACCGCTCACCGTGCTCCTTCTCCCTGGCCTTCTGTCCCCTCCTGCCTTCACCGCCCTCCTTGTCCAGCTGCCCCCCTGGGACACCCCAGCCCTGAGTCGCCAGGTCTGCCTTGTCTGCCTGCACCAGGCAGCGAGAAGCTGTTGGGATTCGTATTGTGGCTTCCGAACCCTGCCCTGGCCTCCACACTGCCCAGTGCCCATCACCACACCGGCCGGCTTGCTCTCTCCCTCTCCCCAGAGGTCGCTTCAAACACAGATCATTCCCCTCTACCTGCCCAGCCCTCCTTCCGGGCCCCCTGCTCCAACCTCCTTCTCAGCAGAGGAAATAGGCCATCAGACAGCACTCTTACCCAAACCTTCCCTACCCTGCTGTTGGGGCCACCGGCTCCTGCCGCCTACTGCTTCCATTCCCTCCTGGGGCTCAGGAGGGCTCATCAAGACCTTCTCCCATTCCTTCCAGCGAATCAAAGATGTCTAACCCCTCACTGGGTCCCTTCCTATCACACATACCCTCCCATCTGTTAGAAACCATCTTCCTGACCCCACACACCTCTCCTTCACTGCCTGTATCCCTCTCCCTTCGTCCAGACAAACTTCCCCGAAGAGGCATTTTCCCTGTTGTCTCTGTTGTCGCCTCCTTTCACTCTTCAGCTCTGCAGGCTGGCTTCAGGCCGTCACTCCGCCTAAACTATGACCTGACAGGGAAAGCTGCAGCCAGTGGACACTTCTCACCCTCGTCAGATTGGCTTCCAGGACCAAATGACCAACCGCTCCCTCCCTTCCCGCAGCACCCCATGTCCCCACTGCCCCTTCCCAGCCTTCTTCCTGGCTCCTCCTTCTCAATCTGACCTTTCAATGTTGGCATATATCTATTAATTGCAAAGGGAAAAACAGTAACTCTACAGGGAGAATCCTGGCAAGCACCACCTCAACCACGTGATGTAAATTACCATCATCAACAGTGGGACAGATAAATGTCTTGCACCTCCTGGGGGAGGCACTGACAAGGGCACAGCATCACTTCTGGGTTCTTCCCACTGCAGATGCAGGATCTGAATCCAATTATGAAGAAACTAGATAAACTCGAATCAAGATTCACTTTGCGGGGCGCCTGGGTGGCGCAGTCGGTTGAGCGTCCGACTTCAGCCAGGTCACGATCTCGCGGTCCGTGAGTTCGAGCCCGCGTCAGGCTCTGGGCTGATGGCTCAGAGCCTGGAGCCTGTTTCCGATTCTGTGTCTCCCTCTCTCTCTGCCCCTCCCCTGTTCATGCTCTGTCTCTCTCTGTCCCAAAAATAAATAAAAACGTTGAAAAAAGATTCACTTTGCAAAAATGGCAATGTCATGAAAGACAAAGAAACACCGAAGAAAAACACTTTTCCAGATTAACAGAAACTCAAGAGGTTTCTCAATGAGGGGGCCCTCAATGAGGGGGCCCTGGCTGGCTCAGTCGGTTAAACATCTGACTCTTGGTTTCGGCTCAGGTCATGATCTCATGGTTCATGAGTTCGGATCCTGCATGGGGGCTCCACGATGGCAGTGCGGAGCCTGCTCAGAATTCTCTCTCTCTCTCTCTCTCTCTCGCTCTCTGCCCCTCCACCACTCGCTCTCAAAATAAGTAAATAAACTTTAAAAAAAAAAAAAAAAGGAAAAGAGGACAACAAAATGCAATGCCACAGCCAGAATTCTCTTTTGCTATCAAGGATATTACTGGGGAAATTGGCAAAACTGGACAAAGGTCTGTGGCTAATTAGGAACATTGTACTAATTTTAATTTCCTGATTTTGATCATGGCTGTCTGGTTGTGAAAGAGAAGGCCCTTGTTCTTAGGAAATAGCCACCGAAGTATGCAAGGGTAAAGGAGCATCACGTCTGCAACTTAACTCTCCAATAGCTCAGGAAAAAATACGTATATACCTAGAAAATTTAATATCTGGTGAAATATTAATGTTTGGTAAATCTTGTGAAGAGTATGTGGGAAACATCTGTAATGGTCTTGTTGCTTTTCTGCAAGTGTGAAATTATGTCCCAAAAAAGGTTAAGAGGAGAACTATTAGTGTCTCAGCGTTCAGTTCTGGGCCTTCCTGTCATTTTACCCCACCCACCTCTCGCCAGGGAAGCCCACCCTCTTGTTGCTTCAGTCCCACTGTCTGTCCTCCAACAATTCCCAAACAGACGTGCCCCTGGCCCAGGCCTTCTCGGGGGCTTTGACCCACGCATCCTACAGCCTACACTGTATCACTGGGTTTCTCACAAGCACCTCAAAATCAACACACCCAGAGGCGCCTGGGTGGCTCAGTTGGTTAAGCATCCGACACTTGATTTTGGCTCAGGTCATGATCCCATGGTTCTTGAGAACAATCTGACAGCACAGAACCTGCCTGGGAGTCTCTTGCTTTGCCCCTTCCCCACTCTCTCTCTCAAGATAAATAAAATTTTTTAAAAGTAATATTTGTTGAATGAATGAATGAATGAATGGGTTGATCCATTGATTGATCAAGGAAACGTTCCTTCTTGTGGGAGCAGAGTCCCAGCGCCATGCCCAGTCTGGCTCACTGGACTACTACTTATACTTGGATGGGTCTGTATCAGTTATCTGCTGCTGCATAATAAATTATCCTCAAAACCTAACAGCCTAAGATGGCAATACACGTTTACCATTGCATATAGTTTCTGTGGGTCAGGAATTTAGAAGTGGCATAGCTGGATGGTTCTGGCTTCAGGCTCCTCAAAAGACAGCAATCAAGATGGCAGTAAGGGCTGCAGTCATCTGAAGGTTTGACTGGTGCTGGCAGACCCATTTCCAAGATGGCTCGCTCACATGAGTGGTGAACTGGTCCCGGCTGTTGGCCAAAGGCCAGAGTTCTTCTCCACATGGGCCCCCCACGGGCTCCTCAGGTCATGGTGGCTGGCACGCAGAGCAAGCAGTCAGAAGAGAGCAAGGCAGTAGCTGCCATGTCTTTTATGACTTCACCTTGGAAGTCACACTCAGTCACTGCTGCAGTCCCTTAGTGGCCACGCAGGTCAGCCCTATTCAGTGTGGGAGGTGGCTAAACACGGGTGCAAATGCCAGAAGGTGGGGGATGACAGAGGGCCATCTTGGAGGCTGGCTACCACAGGATTTCACTGTACAAGGAGAGCGAGCCAATGGGGTCAGTAGGGGCTGAACTTCGGTGTTCTCATGTAGGGCGGCATCCTCACTGAGCCCCACACAGGCTGAAGACAGCTCTGCCAGCGTGCCCTGGCTGTCTCTTGGCTGTCCATCTTGCCTTTCCTTCAAGGGACACCTGGGAGTCACTCAGAGAGTAGGACCCTGGCATCAACGGTTGCCGTCATCATAACCACCAGGCACAGCCCTTCGTGGTTTATAAAGCGCCAGCATCTCTGCTGGAAAACATCGTGCAAGCATCATGGCGGTTCTACAACGTACAGATGAGAGAAGAGGTGCAGAGACGCGAAGTGACTCACCTGAGGCCACACAGAAAAGGCTTGGCAGAACTGGACCTCTGGCTCCTGACCCGACATTCTTTCCACTGCCCTGCCCAGCCGCCAGCTCAGACCCACGTCTCCTAACGCCCATCACAAGCTTCATTTCCGTCCTGAGCAGGTATTTTACATCCCTCTTTTAGGAGCCCTGCCCTAACCCCCAAAGTTGCCTGCCCCGTGCTAGACTCGGAGCAAGTATGTTCACAAAGTTTCCATCCAGACAAGGATTCTTCCTTCCCCCCTCCCCAGACATACTCTCTGCAGGCTGCTGATGTCTGCTGGTGGAGCACAGCAGGGGTTAATAGCATGAACCAACATTTAGAAATAGCACGACCCCAGGGGAGTCAGCTGTGGCCAGCTGCTCATAGCCACTGAAGCCACAAGCTTTTGTGGACACGGTGTGGAAAATAAGTCCTGCCCCTTGGACCAGAGGCTCTGAGGGGATCCTGCACCACCCCTCACCCCTGTCTCCCCTGCAGGGTATGGGTGTGGCTCAAAGCCTGCCCCGATCAGAGCAAAGCCTTGCCACTAGCTTCCCATTCGCAGCTGGCTCCTGAAGACAGCAAACACAACTTCTGAGCTCCTGAATTGTGTAATTGTTGGGAATAGCTGCCCCCGCCCCTCCTGAGCCAGGCTGCCTGCACTTACAGGAGCGCCATGGATGCCTCCAGCCAGGAACAGAAGCAAGACCACTCCCAGCAGAGGCCCGGGTCAGAAGCCCAGGCCTGGGAGCCCCTGGCCACGAGACTGCAGGGCCATGGAACTGGGGCCAAAAGCTTGTGTCCCCTTGCGCAGTAGTGGCCTGGGCTCTGTGTCCTTCATGGCAGAAGGCCAATTCCCTGAGGGCAGGACCTGGGCGGCTGGAGTACACCCCAGTGCACACGCCACTCCATCTGGGGCATAAGTACCCACCATTTACCAGCACGCTGGCTTCGGCCACAGGTTCCCTGGGTGGAGCCCATGTGGTCAGAGTGCAAAACACAGAGGCGCTCAGACTGCCAGGCGTTGGCCAGGGGCAGGACCAAGCCATAGCTGCTGCCAGAGCCGGCACTGAGTCCAAGAATCATTGAGGGTGAGAGTGACCAGGAGTACGTGTCCAGCGTCTTAGCTGAACTCTGCTGGTAGGGAAGTAGGTGATGCTGGGCTTTCTGTTGTCTTGTTCTCCCAGAGGCAGATCACTTGGAGAAACTGAGGCAGCACATGCCACAGGTCTCTGAAGCTTCAGGACACTTGGAATCCTCCTTCACCTGAGGTGTGGGCATCCTTTTTCATTCTTCGAGAGTGTTCAGGGTTTTCCTCTCCCCGGCCCCAAGTGTTGTGCAGTACTTTGCTGAGAAGAAGTCAGTCTAGGGGAAAGGGAGGCATTGAGTAACACCTCCTGACCAGGCTAGGGATGCCCTGGGAGGCACCAGAAGAAGAGATCGCTACTCCAGGGAGTTTGTGGAAAGGCAGAAAGGACTGGGAGGGCTTCCTGGAGGAAGTTGAGATATGGCCGGGAAGGCAGGGGCACTCAGAGACGGTCACCGAGGGCACCTGGCCAGCCCACGCCAGAGAACTTCGTGACATAGGTGGGTCCTGGTCAGTTCTGCTCAGGACCTGGCCTTCAGGGTCCCGGGGAGGCCTGCTGAGGCGGCCAGGGAGGGGACAAATGAGAAGCAGGCCCTGCCGGGTCCAACAGCCTTTGCTCTTGAGACAGCAGGAGGTGGTCAGAGATCAGTTCCAAAGCAACATGGGGCCTCAACTTTCTGCCAGTCTGCTGGCATGACGTCGCTCAGCACCTATCCAGGGTTCCAGCCCTGGGCTACAGGCTAGACAAAGGCCAAGCTTTGTGTGCAGGAGCCCCAGCATCCTGTATCTCCACTAGAGCCTCAGTTTTCTCATCAGCGCAAAGGGAATGCTATCCCCCAACACGCGTACTTCCCAGGGTTGTCAAGAGATCAGGTGAGTGTTTTGTAAACTGGGAAGGCCCAGCAGACAAGCAAGTGCGGGTTAGTACCTGCTGTGCTCGTTGCCATTATTTTTCCAGGCCTGTGTTTCTCTCCCTAGCTAGCAACGAGGCAGGGGGAGGCTGCGACCTAATCCTGACTTGAACCTCAGCTGTGGGCGGGAACTTGTCTGGAGGCTCCACAGACATACTCCCGGTAGTGGTGGGTAAGTCTGCGTGGGTGGGATTTGGGGAGATGAGAGAAGATGGGAAGGGGGAAGGAAGGGAGGAGAGGGAGGGGGAGGGAAGGGGAGGGCAGATGGGGTGGGTAGAAATCTCCACCCAAGTTTTTTGATTCATAAAGAAGCAGAGGCCTTCTCTTCCCCTCTTCTTTCATTCCTAAAAAGAAAACTCTTTTCCTCCAAGCACAGTTTTCCCGGCAGCACCCCCAACCCTGGGCCCGCACTTGGCCAGTAATTAACCCCTCACAAGGACCAGGTGCCTTGCTGACCTGGGGAGAAGGAAAATCAGGGACAAGTTGTGAATCAATGGCTTTACTGCCACTGAGACCAGCTGAGCACAGCCCCGCCCCAGGCCTCCTAGGGTGAACCAGATGGGAGTCCTTCGGTTTGCCAAAATCCCCACAAAACAGCAGCACTGGCTTCTTAGCCAACCCCAGTGCACATTTATTGAGCACCCACTGTATGCAGTCGCCTCTGGTGGGGAAAGTTCAGCCTCTGGTGGGGAAAGTTCAGCCCTGAAGGGGCTGACTTTTCATCAAGGGAGGCAACAGGTATGAAGCTGTGTACAAACTGTGAGGGGCAGAAGGACGTGAGGACTACAGAGAAGGAAGAGAAAGGACGAGTGTCTATGGAACGTCTGCTGCATGCCAAGCCCCGGGCTAGGCACATGAGGTACACCAGTGCACGGAATCCTCACTGACCCAATTCTACAAAGGAAAAAACCGAGTCACAGGAGAGGTGAGGCAACTTGTTCAAGGTTGGACAGCTAAGTAGGAGAGCTGGGATTCGAACTCAGGGCCTAGGTTCAACATCAGCATTTACAAACACCACACAGACACCACACCATCACACTACGCTGTGGTGGTTAAGAGCACTGGGCTTGGGGTCAAAGACCTGGTTCCACATCTTCGCAGCTGTGTAGACTTGCTCAAGCCCCTTAATGTCTCTCAACCTCAGTTTCTTCATCTGTAAAATGGGGCTCAATTTTGTTGCAAACTATGAAGTGTCATTATACTTGGGAGGACAGTCACTAGTGAAAGAGAGGGCTTGGACACTCCGAAAAATGGTGTGGAGTTTCCTCAAAAAACTAAAATTAGAAGTACCATACGATCCAATATTTCCCCTTCTAGGTATTCAGCAGTTCAGAACCGCAGAACCTCTGGATCCAATATTTCCACTTCCAGGAAGAAGAAATCAGAAACACCAATTCCAAAGGTTACATGCACCCCTCTGGTCACAGCAGCATTATTTACAACAGCCAAGATATGCAAGCAGCCCCAGTGTCCATCGGCAGATGGATGGATAAAGAAGATGTTGTGTATATGTACAAAGCAACATTACTCAGCCATAAAATGAAAAGAGCAAAACCTTGCCCTTTGCAACGACATGAATGGAGTTAGAGGGTATGATGCTAAATGAAATAAGTCATACAAAGTCAAGTACCATATGGTTTCACTTACATGTGGAATCTAAAAAACAAAACAGGAGTGCCTGGGTGGTTCAGTCGGCTAAGCATCCAACTCTTGATTTCAGCTCGGGTCATGATCTCATGGTTGTGAGATCGAGCCTGTAGGCGGGCTCCACACTGAGCGTGGAGACTGCTTAAGATTCTCTCTCTCTCTCTCTCTCTCTCTCTCTGCCCCTCCCCAGCTCAAATGCGCACTCTCTCTCTCAAAATAAATACATAAAAATAAAAATAAAAAACAAATGAACAAACAAACAATAACAGAAGCACAGTCATAAATACAGAGAACAAACTGGGGGGGGTGCAAAATAGGAAGGGGATTAAGAGGTATAAACTTCCAGTTATAAAATAAATACATCAAGGGGATGAAAAGAACAGCACAGGGAATAGTCGATAATATTGTTATAACTTTGATGACAGATGGTAACTATACTCATTGTGGTGAGCCTTTTGTAATATATATATACCACTATGGTGTACATCTGAAACTAATATAATATATAATATCTATACATATAATATACATTATAATATATAATTTATAATTTTTTTAATAAGAAATGTTTAAAGGTGGGGAGGAGCTGGGAAGAGAGTGCTGGTGGGGTGGGGGTGGGAGCGGGCTAGAGCAGGCAGGTGTGAAAGAAGGATTCTGTTGAGAGAAGGGAGGGGACAGCACTCTGGGGCACCCTTCCACCCATCTGCTGGACAGAGAAGCTGAGGCCAGGCGATGCAGATGCTGGGGCCAGGCAGAGAGCGGGCAGAGTCTCCGGGGTTGGACGTTCTGTCTCAGGAGGGCCCTCTCTCCTGTGGTTTGGGACAAGACTGATGTTGTTGCCTGGTGGGGGAGCCAAGAGGAGCAGGGCTCAAAAGCTTTTAGGTGGGAGCTAAATCCGGGGCCAGATTTCCAGGAGGCAGCCCCAGGAAGTTGAGACACCTGCATTCAGGTGTTAGGATGCCCGGGGTTCTAGTCCCAAAGGGCCAGGGACCTACACTCCCCCTCGGGCCTTGTAAGAACCACTTCCGGCTCTGAGCCACAGTCTTCTCTTCCATAAAATGAGGGGTGGGGGGAGTGGTTCTCACTCACCTCACAGGGTTATTTTGAAGCAAATGATACTGTGGGATTGAGAATCCCTCCTGCCTTGTGGGAGAGTCTAGAACATCTCTCCTTTACAGGCTGGGAAGTGGAGGCTCTGCAGGGTAGAGACGGTCAAGGTAACAATGCCAGAGGACACAGAGCAGTGCAGAACCTCAGACCAGTGCCTCTCTGTCCAAATGAAGACCCGAGGAGGCCTCAGAGAAAGCAGCCCCAAAGCAGTCTCTGTAGTGGTAGACAGCTGTCCTCCTAGGCCTGGAGCAGACACACACACACACACACACACACACACACACACCAATCCCTGCAGGGCAAGAGAGAGACAAGTGAGGTAGGTGAGGGGGCTTGCCCAGCTCAGGTCTCCTCCCGGGAGGGGGTCTCCTGGAGCCCTTGGGTCAGAGCTCAGGGAGGGCTTGGATCTAGGCTCCTCTGCGACTTTGTTCCAAAACTCCAGGGTGGAGCCTGGGTCTAACGGAGCTGTAAGGGTCCTCTCACCCCTGCCCGGGGAGGAGGCAGCCCAGCACGGGCCCTTTAAGAAAGTTGGGGGTGAGGGGGGCCAACGGGGGAGCCCCAGCCTGAAACCGGAGCGCGGGTCGGCGCCTGCCCCGCCCCCGGAGTTAAGTAAGGCGTTGGCGGCGGCTCGGGCAGCTCCAGAGCCCCAGCCCGCGGCGTAGAGCAGCCTTGTCTCAGCCCGCGCCTTGGCGCCTTCGGTGTCCACGGGCTCCCTACTGCCACTCTGCTCGGCTCCTCCTCGCAAATCCTGCTGCACAGCCGGGCCGCGATGAGCTCCGGCCAGCAGCCTCCGCCTCCAGCCCCTGCCCTGGCCCTGGCCCTGGCTTTGACCCTGGTCATGTTGGCCAGACCTTCATCCGCAGGTGAGTAAGGGGCCTGAGACCCCCAACCCAGACTGCCAGAGCTGTGGGGGGCTCCTGAGGTAGAAAAATGGGACAAGAGGGCCCAGAAGTAGCCCCCACTGGGAGACAAGCTCCTGCCATTCCAGGCTGGGCTTTCTGGGAGTTCCAGTCCGGGGTAGAAGCAAGATCCCCCCTGTGATAACTCTCCATCTTGAGGCTTCTGTGGGCTCTGGCTGTCTGAGGCTGGCCCCAGTCGGTCGGCCTAGGGTGTGGCCTCCGTGCAGGATAGTCCGCTATACCCAGTGGGGCTGCCCAATGCTGTCTGGGCTCCCTGAGCCCAGCAGGCTTTTGGTGACGGCACTGGTGCCCACAGGACACTCAGCGACAGCAAAAAGCCAGTACCCCAGCCTCAGCAGTCCAGGCCAGGAATGGTGAGAAATGGGCAGGGAGCCACCCTGCCCCACCCTCCATGGGGTCCCACATGTACCTCAGTCTCTCCCGCCTGCCGCTTCCTCTGGTCTCCTCCAACCACTCTGGGACCCTGCCCAGCCCCAGGTGCATTTGACTGTACGGCCTCTTCACCACCTTCCTCCTGCTCTCCTCTCTAGCTCCTGTCTCCTCTCCCCACTCTCCTAACTCAGAAGGCCTGGTTAGTGACAGGCTCAGCCTCCTAGGGCCCCTCAGATATCCTGCACCCCGGCAGGAGCTCGTCCCTTAGACAGCCCTGGGCAACCCCCACCACATTTCCCTGTCCCCACCATTGGTGCTTGACCCCAGCAGAGACTGAGTGGCAGTTCACCTTCTGAGAGGCACTAGGGTGCATGTCCTTTCTGTTAAATGCCAGAAGTCTGCGATCACAGCATTCTCCTTGAGGTAAGGCCATAAGAACTGTGGCCTCGGGGCCTATCAGTCATTACTACCCATGTATGAATCATACTCATGTATGTAGGGCTTCAGCCTACATCTTTCAGGACCATTGCCAAAAGCAACTTTGAACAGAAGGGCCTGAATCTCCCTTCCAGGGGCCCAGGCCACACCCTGCTCCCCATCACATAGGGAAGCCAGCTCTAATGGACAGCATCACGAGGTACCCAGAGGGGAAATGAGTCAGGGGAGGACCCCCCACTGGGGTGAGTCAGAGCTGGATCCCCAGGCTCCTTGCTTCTGTTCCCAGGGACCCCCTCCTTCAAAGTCTCGGGGTCTGGGTGATGGGCTGGGCCTCTGGAGAGGTGGGAAGGGGCCATCTGAGGTGACTGGAGAAGGGTGCTTATTCAACCTGCAGACTCCAGCCAAGAGATTCCAGCACCCCCATCTCCTTGGGCTTCAACCGAGAGCCATTCTCAAATACCTTCTCAGCAACAAAAACATACGAGCATGGTGCTGGGCAATGAGGAGTACACAGAAATGGATAGGCTAAACTTGAACTCTTTCAGGACACAGAAAAGCAAATTAAAGCAGATCCTATCATGTCTGCAAAGATCCAGATGAAGAGTATGGGGAAGAGAAATTGACAGGCAAGCTGGGGCAGGGCCGAGGGTGATCCTTGAGCCAAGGCTCGGAGGATGGGAAGGGGGTCAGTATTCTAGGCAGGAGCTCCGCCTGAGCTAAGGCACTGAGGTGGATATGAGCAGATCATGTTGAGATAGGAAGACCAGCAGCCTGGTTAGAAGGCATATTTTGAGCACAAGCCAGGAAGAGCCATTGGACTGGGGCACAGAATCCTTAAATGGCAGAATACAGCCCACAGCCTATGCTCTGTTGGCAACAGGGAACCGATGAAGATTTTAGAGCAGAAAAGTGGCATGGCACCAGTGGGGTTTTATAATGTTAAGCCAATCCCTACCTTTAGGAAGAATTTGGAAGTGGGGAGGGGGCAGGAGGGCTGGTATCTTCTCCCCCACTCCCAGGCAGATTCCCCTTCAACAACCCATCTCTGTCACCATGCCTGCCTTACTTCCCTCTCCTGGTAGGATCAGCCCCCCTACCTGAGGAAGGCATCACTCCCGTCCTTACTGGAAACCCCAAGCCCAAAGGCCCTCAAGGTCTCAGGTATCAGAGTGAGGCGCACTGGGATGTTTTCCCTACATTCATCAACATTCCAGAGCACCTAGGCCATGAGGCCTGGGAATCAAGCCCCATTGGAGACCATCTGGGCCAAACTTCCAATGGTACAGACTGGGAAACTCGGACCCCTGAAAGGGAGCAAAGTGTTCTAGGTCCCACACAGGATCCTGGCAGCCCAGGAAGAGCCCCCATCCCTGCTCTGAGGGAGCTCCCCACCTGCGTGGGACCTTAGGCTAGAGCCATGCTGACACGGTGTGGATGATAGGTGTGGTGTCCAGCTCCTTCTGAGCCCTATGGGAGGCCTTCAGCAGAGGGACAAGCAGTGCAGGAGATTGGGTTTGAGCTGATGTGGAGATGGCGTTCCAGTCAGGGGAACAGCATGAGTAAAATTGAGAGGTCAGAGTGAACACAGAGCCCGCGGGGTCAGTGGCCCCCATACCTCTTACCTGGCTGACACAGCTGACTTTGAAAGACAGAAGGTGAAAGAAGGTTGAAGTCGGACTGGGTGGGGCAGGAGTTCCTGGTAAGGAGGGTTCTGCATTCCCCGCATGAGGACTCTGAACTGATGGGGGCAGCTTAGAGAACAGGGCCATGGAGGCATCAAGTGCAAGGAATTGAATCAGGGTAGATTCTTCTGCCTCTAGGGATCTTCTGGGGTACCAATGGTACTGGAGACAGCCTCTGAGGCACACGAGCGTGTGTGTGTGTGTGTGTGTGTGTGTGTGTGTGTGTGTGTATGCGCAGGTGAGCTTACTGCCCCTGGGGCCTCTGGGGCAGGGCAGAGGCCAGGCCCTTGGCCCGGGCCACCCAGACTCTGGAAAAGCTGTTCAAGAACCAAGTATAACTGAGCCACCCCTCACCCAACATTTGCCTGCCCTCCAGGGCAGGACAAGAAGGGTCTTTCAGTGCTGCCTGCCCCGGGGGCTGTGGAGGGGGCTGCCAGGTGGGCCAGGCGGCTGCCAGTGACTGCAGGAGGGGAGCAGGCTGTGCGTGGAGCTTTCAAAGGAAGCGTATAGATAGGCTGCTTCTGGGAACTGGGCGAGCTGCCCAGGAGGGGGCAGGCAGGGGAGGGGGAGTTGGAAATAACCCTGACGTACACACTCACTGGCGCACACAGATGTGGGTGTGCACGTGAGTATGCACAACTATGTCCACAGCCAGCTCACTCACAGACCTGGGCTGGGCGGTGCCCGGGATGAGGAGGCGAGGACAGGAGGGGGGCAGGGGGTGCTGTGCTGTGCTGTGGCTCCTACTCAGTGCCGGGAACGAATGAACAAAGAGCCTTCCTCCAGGACTCGAGCCTGCTCCCCTGCTGGTCCCTCTACTCCTTCACAGCCTCTCCCCAACTCCTGACCCCACCCCGCTCCCCTCTTGCCTCCACTGTACTCCCTGCCCCAGCATATGTCCAGTTTCAACAGTACTACATTATCATTATTACTCAACGTACGTGAGTGATTTTGGAATGAACCGGGTTTGTGTGAACAACTTTGTACTTGGATTCTCCCCAGGGTAGGGGCTCCTAGCTCTCTCGGCTTCTCAGAAGGGTGCATCATTCCCAACAAGGGAGAGGGTGGAGCCATCTTACAACTGGGCCCCTACCTCCAGAGACAGCCCATGGGGGACACTAACCATGTTGGGCCGCAGCCTCACAGCAGCACTGCAAGTCAAGAAACATTCCCCATTTTATAGATGAGGAAACTGAGGCTCACAGAAATGCCGGGCCCAGCCTTAGGCAACTCTCTGGGCACACAGGCCACAGTGTTACCACTCAACAACAGCCCAGATCGGGCCAGGAAGGTAGTCACCCAGCAGTGGGCCCAGGCACCCCCTCCCCCCCAGTAGGGAAGAGAGACAGGTCTTCAAGGGAGAAACAGCTCCTGTGTCCCTATACCCCACCTCTCCGGACCCTCACTGCTTTGTCACAGCATAAGCAGATCCTCTTCAGGAAAGTCCCCTACCCCCCTTGAGGGTTGCGGTGGCAAATGAAGCCATGATCGCCTCAGACGTGGGGCAGCAGCACTGAGGGCTGCCGTCAAGGTGGCCTGGTGGCATGGCTCCCCAAGCTCTGAACAGTGCCTGTCCTGTTGACCATTCCTTCCTCCCGCCGAGCTGCTGCCCAGACCCAGCCATTCCCAGCCTGTGGTGGAGCCAGCTCTGGTGGCTCCGATGTGCTTGAGCCAAGCCTCCAGCCACGGCTCGTGCTAATCCATTTCAGTGTGTGTCTCCCTCATGGCTTAATAGTCATGGTGGGTCAGTGAGCTGCCCCGCCCCCAGACCTTACTACAGGGGTTCCCCACCCCAGATGAGTCCCCCCCATGGTTCGTAAGGAAACTGGGGCCCAGGGAGGGGAGGCTACTTTCTCAGAATCACATACCAAGTCTTAGCAGGGGGGGGGCCAGCCTCCCTGCCCTGTGTCCTTGTGTCCTGGTTTGGGTGGTGGCCTTGCCACAGGACCAGCAGCTTCCTGCAGGCAGACCAGGGGTATCCACTGCCTTGCTCCACACAGGACTGAGCCCACAGAAGGACATATTGATCACTGAGTCAACCAGGGGTTTTCAGACTATGCCCAAGGTGTTCCGGGCTTTACATTCAGAGGTGGCTAAGCCCGGGAATGTGGGAAGCCGGCCCCACCCCAATTCACGCATCGTAGCTCCATGAGCATGTTTACAGATTTGGGTTTTGTGTAGGATGTGGTTTTGGCAAAGTGTTCTGTGGCTTTTTAAAAAAAAAATGGAAAAAAAGACTTGAAAACCAAGGAATTGCTTTGAGTTGAAACATACTGAGAGCAGGGGAGACTCAGGTCAGATACAAGGAAGAACTTCTTGGCTTTCAAAGAATCCATATCAAAACGGATACCAAGGGCCCCTGGAAGATGTCCTTTCCCAGATGGAACAGGTCTGGGGGCCTGAAGGCAGGGAGCAGAACACAATCCCAGCTTTCTCCCAGCCACGGATGGGGACTGGCCTCTGCTGCCCCAACATCCCATTCCTGCTGTTCCTAGAAACAAACGGGACATTCCTGAGCATCCTGTAGAGGCCCAAAGACACCTGCTGGGCCCTCCCTCCCCCTCCGATATATCAGCCTCGGCATTCAATGTCATCCTGTGTCCCAAAGAGTGGCTGATGAACTCGGCCATCAGGTAATAATCCATAATCCCTGGCACTCCTCCACCTTTGTTCAAGCTGTTCCCTGGAACTGGTCTTCTCTGTTTCTCCTCATCCTTCAAGGTCTAGCTCCAGCACCTCCACCTCTGTGGACCTTTTCCACCCATTGATTGCTGAGGGCCACAGCCTGGTCTTCTCCTTCCTGGGGCCCTGCCCTCCTTCACTATGGGGTTACAGGCCTTTCTGCCCCCTAGTCCATGACTTCCATCAGTATGATGCCCAATAGGTACATGTACATGCATGTGTGCACACACACACACACACACACACACACACCATACAGTGTTGCTCAGCAGCCAGGCTCAAGGCCTAGCAAGGAGAGTATCCAACCCTGCAGCCAGCGATCCTGGGGGAAACCTCCAGCTCAGGATTCATACCCCCCAACTCCAGGGCCGAAGCAGGGCCTCTGGCCTGGGCCAGCCTGCTCTCTGGGGAGATGGTGGGGGCTGGAGAGAGGAGACCAACTTCCTTTCCCACCTAAGAGCAACCCTCCCCCACCCACATTTCAGGAGGGGCCAGCTATAAATATCAGTGGGCCCAGGATGCTGATTCCCACGACTCCAACCCCTCCCTGCCCCTTCCCTGTGCACAGCAGCTGGGGCCAGCCCAGCTCTCCTGCAGTTGGAGGCTGGCCAGGCCGGCCTCAGGCCCAGACACACACACACACACACACACACACACACACACACACACACTTCCCACCATGGTCAGGGAAGGAACAAATCACCCTTTTTGGGTGCCTTGGAGCAGCTAAGAGTGTGCCTTCTCCCGCCCTTCAGTCCTGACTCACTCCACCTCTCCCTCCTCGGAGTCCTCAGCTCCAGGAACCTCTACAGGGCTGCGGGAGGCAGGAGAACAGGCACACAGTGGTAAGGAACACGGTATTAGAGAGCCGAGGATCAAATTCCAGCCCTACCACTTGATGCATGACCTCAGGAAGTGATTTGGCCTTTCTGAGCTTCAGTCTTCTCTGTAAAATGGGGATAAATGATTCCTACCTTCTACGTGTATTGAGGACTCAAGCCCTTTGCCAGAGTAAATGCTTAGTAGGTACCCGCTCCTGAGGTTGCATTTTCTGTTATTACCATTTTCTTCTGCAGTAGGGGCAGCCTAGCAATAAGGGGATTATTTGAGAAAGGTTCCAGAGTAGGGGATTGGATGAGGCAGCCCTGTGAGCAAGTCTGTGTGGGACTCAGTGACATGGAAAAGGGGAGGTGGGTTCTCAAGGGAGCTCTCAGCCAGCTGCTGTCTGCCCAGAACCCTTCAGAAAGGGGGAGGGGGTCCTGCATCTGGCCAACTCCCTGGACAGAGGCCCAAACACCTCTCCCACTGTGAGCAGCAGCAGGACAGCCCTTCCCAGCCCCATCCCAAAGCCTAACAGCCCCTCAGATGGATCATTGGCCCTGGGTGCAACACAATCAGTATGTGTTGAAAGAATGAGCAAATGAGACTCAGACTCTGAGAGCAGATGGGTGGGAATGAATGAGCAGGAACCGGGAACTTTTGTAGGATGGGGAGCCTAGACACCCATCTTTTTCCTGCTCCCTGCCCAAGCCTGGGGCCCCTCTGGAGGTCAGGGTGGAAGGCAGGGCCTGGTGACGTGAAATGGCTTTCACAGCTCCCATGGGGCTGTTGCACTGCTCCTTAAGCACAGTCACTGCATCATGAGAAACAGAATCCATACTGAGGGAGTGAGGGACCCTCTCTGCCTTGAGCTGCTTGGACCCACTGGGGATGTTGGTGATGCCCAAGTCCATGTATGTGTGAGACCAGAGCTGGCGGAGATGAGAGGAAGTGAGTCTCGGAAACTGGCTGCAGAGAGTGCCAGCTGTAGGTACACTCTAGATAAGAGGCTGGGCAGGGGCTGGGCACTCAGGTTAAGATCCCGGTGTGTGGGCATCCTCTGCCTTCACCCCCATAGCCTCTTCTCAAAAGACCACTGGGCACAGCTCAGCCAGCTCCCCGGATGTTCTAATAGAATCCAGGCACCCGCCCCCGGCTGAGGCTCCATCTTTCAGCATCTGGCGCCCGTGTGCTTCCGGCCATCCATCTGAAGCCCAGCTGAGCTCCACCAGAGTCAGGTACTCAGATGGGGGACTGTCCCTCCAACTGTTGACAGCCTTGAGGCAGGAGAGATGTAGGGACTGGAGCCAGCTGTGCAACCACAGTCCTTGGGATACCTAGCCCTGCTGTGTGGCTTTGGGCAGACTCTCCCTCTCTGGGCCTCTGGGTAGAATATTCAGTCCCCAAGGTCAGCTGTAAAATTCTGAGCTCAAGCCTCTTGAGAATAGGACAGGGGGCTCTGCTTCTGTCCAGAGACAGCCAGCTGCTTGTCTGGGGCCATACAGCGAAGTGGGCTGGGCCTGGAAGGGGGGCAGAGAGGCGGCCCAGCCTGCCTGAGCTCCCCGGCACTTAGAAACCATTTTCCCAAGTTGGCATGAAGCGCCGGGGCTCTCCCGGGATGAGGGTAGCGGCCTTCCTCCACCCCCAGTTCCCATCTTCCACCCCCTTGCCCCAGCCCCACCCTACCAAAAATAAACCCAGACCACCCCATTTTGTACCAGCCGGACCCACCCAGCCCCTCCAGAGCCAGTTGAGTCACCGCTCCAAGCTGCTCCTTTTTTTAACTGTCTGAGTCACTGGTTGTGGCCGTGGCTCCATGACACATGCCTCAGGCTACAGCCACGCCACAGCCTCCAACGGCACAACCAAGGGAGGGGTCCGAATAGAGGCTGGCGGCAGGTGTGAGCCCAGGCCGCAGCCTCTGCCAGTAACACCTCCAGGCCTGGGGGAATCCGCCCCCTAGCAAGCCAGGGCTCAGACCTGTCCCCAGTGGCCCTGGCACTACCTTGCCTCATCAGCCCAGGACCGTCTTTCAGGGAATCTTGGTGACAAAGCCCATCGGGGTCCACCATGCCCCCACAGCATTTCTTAGCCTCCAACAGGTCTGGCCCTCCCACCCTGAGACTGAGGGTCTCCAGGCCCTGGGCCCTGCAGCGGTGGGAGTGGGCAAGGCTTGGCCTCCTGGGGTGATGGGCACAGAGATGCTTAGTTCGGGCCGTTCCTTACTGGATCCAGCTCAGACCTTGACCACACTGCCCAGAGCACCATGAAGACTTTCTGTGGCACAGAGGCTTCCACTTGAAGTCTCTCCTGGCTTCTCTATCCCCTTCTCCACATGGTGTCAGCCAAGCTACAGGCCTCTCTTCCCCCATCCCTCTGTCTCTTCCCCGTGTCTGTCTCTCGGCCTCTGACCCTGCTCTGTTCCCTTTCCTTCACCCATCCCCGTCCCCGTGGCAACCCAGAGCACTGGCTCTGCATCCGGCAACCCCCAACAGGTCCTTCCTTGTCTTCCCAGCAGACACAACACACCCTCACCTCCACGCATTCCCACAAGGGGCTCTGGGCCCCAGGGACCAATCCTGAGAGAAATTTTCCATCCCCTCACCCAAGTCCCCTCCTTCCCCCACCCCAAAGCACAGGCTACATCCTGTCATCCTGTCATCCTGTCATCCTGTCATAGGGGATGTCAGGATCCCACGGGCACTTCCTCAGAGGCTGAGAAAGGGGGGCAGGGGGCCTGGGAATGGCCCCACCCCCAGCCCCTGCCTGAGCGGGAGCCTGCACAGCCTCAGCCCCAGCCATCTCCTGTCTGTGGCTATGGCCTCCAGCTATAAATAGGGGCTCTGATGCTATTTTCTTTAAAAACAAGCACCAGACTCTGTCACCACAGGCCCAGAAAAGCACTCCCTGGCTGGGGCAGTCCCCGACCTCGCCCCAGCCATTGTATCCAGCCCCCTGCCTGGGCACTGGAGTCCTGGAGGGAGAGGAGGACTGAAGAGAAGCCGGGAGGTGAGACACAGTGGGGGAGAGAGCTGGGGCCAGCTTGCAGACAGAGCCCCTGCGGCTGGCTCAACCAGAGAGAACGCAGCTGCCCCTCTCCCCACGTTGGACCCCCCCCCCCCCCGCTTCCCATCTCCCTTCACCAAGCAGAGCCAGTCTTGTTCCGTAGACACAGGGAGTTAGCAGAGAGGCCACAGTGGCACAACTCCCCAAGCCACAGCTGAGCGTCTCTGCAGAGAAGGAACTTTGGGCTGTAGGGAAGGGTGGGGGAAGACTTCCTGTCTTGTCCAAAGGAGCATGAGGGCATTCCACAGGCAGAGAGGGAAGAAGAGCTGGCCAGGCAGGAGGCCCAGCCTGAGCAAAGGCTGGGAGTGGGGACCTGTCAGTCGTGGATGGAAAACAGCCCAAGGTCTAGTGAGGCTGGCATGTGGGGTGTTCAAGGGAGGTGACCAGGAAAACCTGGCAGGGCTGGGGCAGGGTCACCCGGCACCTTCAGTGCCATACTAGGGTGGGGGCTTGATCATGGGGCAATGAGGAGCCATCGAAGGCTTCCAGACAAGGGAAGATGACAGAGTGACTTTCAGTTTGGGTTAACTGTGGCTGCTATTAGCAAAACAAGGCAGGAACTTCATTGAGCCAGACAAGGGATGGTGACCATCTGCCTTGTGGGATGGCACAGAAGAGCAAGAGGGGGAGATGAATTTGAAAGAGAATTTGGGGGCAAGATGGTTGGAACATGGGGAAGGAGGAGGGAGAATGTCCAAAACGACTTTCAGATTTCCACCCAGCAGTGGGTGGGTGGTGAGGCCTTCTCTGGAAGGCAGGCAGGTTTGGGAACAGATGACACTGAGTCTGGCTGGAGCTGGGTGGGCTTGGGTGTGTCTGGTACAGATGTCTCTGGGGCATTGGCAGGTGGGTCCAGAGCCCCGGAGAGTTGGGCTTGTGGCCTCTTAGGCCAGAAGTGGCTGCACTATACCTGCTGTAGTGACCACACCTCTCTATCAGCCACTAACGGCTGAGCTGGGCTGGGCAAGCCAGATTTGTGTCAGGCTCCCCATCCAGGCTGCACAGATGGGAAGACTGAAGCCAAAGAGAGCATGGCTGCATGTGGCTAGGAGGTGTTGGGGGAGTGCGGTGGGGGGAGAGGGGGGGGTGGAGGTAGTCCCCATCCCAAGCCCCTGCTTCCTCTGGTCTCCTGGACATGGGACTTCCACCTGTGGGATTATCCCCTTCGGATAGGGCAACTGAGGCAGAGGGAGTGGTGGCTTCTCCAGGACACACAGACTCTTGAGCACAAGCTGGGCCAAATTGGTCCAGGCCTGTGTCCAGACCAACAGTCATTGCTTCCGCTAACCCCCCTTCCCAGCTCACATACTCACTGTCTCCAAGCCCAGTCTGCCAGGCTCGGGGAAGCCCCAAGGCACCTCCCCAAGGGCCCTACCCCTAACGGTTTCTCATCCCAGAGCTGAAAGGGAGCTCAGAGATGAGCAACAGGCTTCCACATGCTTTCTGACTCTGGATTCAGCCCAAGAGAGGGGGTGGCCCCACAGCCCCCCTGGGCCAGGCTTCTTGCCCACGCCCTTGCCTCTCCACCCTCTTCCCTGACCTCTAAGACCCCCAGTGGGCATGGCCGACACTTATCACTGGCTTTTGGAACATGCCATCCTTAGCCAGCCCTGGAGAAGAGCCCTCCCTGATCCAGCCAGCCCCAGAACCGGACCCGCGTCCAGCCACACCAGGAGAGGCCGGCTGCCAAGCCAACCATGGAAAGCAAATGCTCTCCCCTCCCTTCTTCGCGCTCCCCAACCCCAGGAGACCCTGAAAACAGGAAGGGAAAAAGTGTGTCTTCCCCAGGCAAGGGGCCAGCTCTCACACCCTCCTCCAGCTGCCCCACTTCCGATTCACACGCAACAATAACCCCCCCCCCCACTGCTTCTGTGTACACATGCCCCTCCCTGATACCACAACACCCAGCTCCAGAGCCTCGAGCACAGGGGCTCAAATCCAGCTCTGCCACTGCTCCTCCTGACGTCTTAGCACAGGTGGTGCCCCCTTTGAGCCTCGGTTTCCTCACCGGTAAAACGGGAGCTACCTCACGGGACCTTGTTGGGGGAAGGGGCTGTTGAGCAGGCCCAATGCCAGGTGAGGAAGGTCCCTTGCTCTGTTTCTTCCCCGCGAGACCCCCTACCTCAGCCTGGGCCCTCTAAGAGGAGGGCCCCCCCACCCCACCCCACCCCCAGGGCCAGGAAAGCTGGGGAAAGGAGATATGGAAGAGGGCCTGGAAATCCAGCCGTCTCCCTGCACAAGGAGGAAAATTATAAGGCAAGGAAAAGCCTCTCAGAATTGCTCCATACCACAGCAGCCCCACCCCCTGTGCCTCAGGCTAGGGGAGCGACCGGGCTTCCTACAAAGACGCCATTGAGGCCCTGCTTCCTCCCCACCCCGGCCCTCCAGCCTGGGTGGACTCTGAGCTGCTTCTTCCAGCAAACCTCTCATTTTCCCTCCCGCTTCCTCTGTGCCACACATGGCCCCAGGGTTGGGACATGTGGCTGGGAGCCCAGGGTACCAGCCCTGCCCCTGTCAGTGTCTATGGACCAAGTTTAGCATCGCCTAATCCACCAGTTCAGGGATACTCACCTTCTAGAAGAGGTCCCTAAATTGGAAATGTTTATATATATACATATACATATATATATATAAATATACATATATATATAAGAATATGTATATAAATATACATATATATATATATATATATATTTACCCTTGGCTTGGGTGGCTTCTAAGCTCTTGGTTAGAGGACGAGCCACTGAAGCCAGGGACCAGGGTCAGGATTCAGCCAATAGCTGAGGAAACTGTTGCCCTGCCCTGGCCTCCTTGACCTTGCAACCAAACAGAAGGTCAAGTGCCCTGACAGTGAGTCCTGTGGTTCAAGAGTTCTTGGAATGTAGAGGAACAGGCCCACATTGACCCCGGCCAAGGTTCCCATAGGGTTGAGATGAGGAGGCCATTTGCCGTGAGCACGTAGAGCCTGGCGTCCCGCATTCTACTGGGAAGCTACTATCTGCCAAGAGGAACAGCTACTTGTCTAAGTTCCGTGTGACTTTGAACTAAACTACTGTTTTTCCTATGGGCATGGCTTGTGGGGTAAGAGAGGAGCAGGTGGTCAGCAGGCCTCTGAGGTGGCCTTGGGTCATGGACTCTCAGGCTGGAAGCAGGGAGGAAGGAGAGCCAGAGCAGTGAGTGCTATGAGTCTGCAGGTGTGTGTGCATCTCCCGGGCAGCTAGCCCTGGCAGGTAGTAAGCATCTGGGCTTGGCTCTTGTGATCCCATTGTCACCACCATGAGCAGGTTATGTTGTCCCTTTGATCTGACCTGAAGTCTTTCCCTGTAACCTTCCCCCTGGTTACTCTCAGAGGTAATAAGCTTGGTGATAGCTCAGTTGAAAGGACTGGGCCTTGGGACGTGCTGAGGTGGGGGCTGACACCGAGTAGGCACAGGGCCAGGCATGCTCAGGAAGGGTCCTGTCCAGTGTCTAGAGCCAGACGGGACCCATCGCACCACGTCCTCACCTGCCCCACACTCCCCTCCGTACACTGTGATACGTGGCACTGACCTGCACTCAGTCACATTCGTGGCTATGTGCCACCCACTGTGACCATGCACAGGTCTTGGATGCTCTGGGGGACTGAGGATCAGCACACAGCATGCTTTCCCAGCTCCGAAATGGAAGGGGGGAGGGCAGGGATCTTCAGCGCCACTGGCCCCGGGGTTTGTAGCTCTGGTTCTAAATAAGTTTCCATCCCTCCCAGCCTCCTCAGAAGTGCCCTGGCCTGGGGACAGAAAGCTGGTAAAGAAAAAGCACATCCTTTGGAGGCACAAGGGGAGGGGATCTGGCCTGAGTTCTGCGGGACCTGGGTGACCTCAGGGTGGGCCCAGCTGCTGGGGCAGGGCACCTGGCCCATCCTTACTCTCACACAGGGCCACCCACATTACACCCATAGGGGAGACAGAGAGCCCTTCATCCCTGCCTTGGCCCTCCTAGAGCACTCCCCCACAGCCCCCCTCTGACTTCTCATAAGGACTCTCCCAGCCTCACCCCTGTCTGCCTAGGATGTGGATCTGGAACAGCATCTGCACACCTGGTGCCAAACCCCAAGGAGCTATGGTGAAGAAGTCTGGCTTCGCCGGAGAGCAGGACCCCTCTCCCTCCCCAGCTGGCTGGCAGCGCCCCTGCCTCATTCTCCTCACTCCTGTCCACAGCCTCAGGCTTGCTCCGACATCCAGCCTTCTGTGTCTCTCTTGCTTTCTCCTCCTTCATCTCCTTCTTTAAGCCTGTCTGGACCCCTGAGTTCAGTTTTTGTGGAGAAGGTTTTAAAATCTTTCTCATGCCTTCTGTCTCCCCCAGATTGGTTCTTCTTTTCCATGGCTGCATTGCTGTATTTGAGAATGAATGAATGAATGAATGAATGAATGAATATGGACCCCCCTTCTCTCCCCAACTATCTCTCACCTACTGCTCCATCTCAGTACCACTGGATACACCTCCCCAACATACACACGTCCAGCTCTCCAACTGCCCCCCTTTGCCCCTGGGCCCTGGGCATCCCCCACTGGCCATCCTGCCCAGCAGCTCTGACTCCCAAACTTCCTCCCTTATAAAGTCAGGCGGCAGCAGACATCAGGAATGCTGCTGAGGCTGCCCATGACGCATGCTGGCTGTAGGGCCTCCTGGCTGCCCCCAAGCAACCAGGAATGTGTTGGGAGCAGGGCACACAGGGACTGCTTGCCTGGGAGTGGGGTGGGGTGGGGGGGTGCCTGCATGGGCGGGGCTCAGACAGGTGTCTGGGCCAAGAACTGACAGCTTTCTGCTTCTCTGTCAAACTGCTTCTCCTCTGGAGCCTCCGTTTGTCTGTCAGAAAAGAGAAAGCCAAGCACCCTACTGCATGCTAAAGCTGCAGAGAACTTTGACATTGTGGAAGCCATCACTCAAGGATTGGCGGG
>NW_024412415.1:39563081-39575427 GCF_014898765.1 Herpailurus yagouaroundi | reverse complement strand
GGGGAGGCAAGAGGCCCCAGGCCTCACTCTCTAAACTGTCTTGGGGCAAGGGTGGTGCTCCCAGTTACAGCCGGCACGAGGCAGGGGAAAAATGAGCCAACGGCAAAGAAAGACAGGGAGAGGCAGAGACAGGCAGCAGGGTGGCTAAGTGGCCAAGACCGAGACGGAGGAGATTAGGGAGAGAAAAGGGGAGAGACAGTCTGGCTAGCCCCAGGGGTTTTGAAGACTCAAAAGGATCAAGGTCTGCAGCAACTCCCACCCCCAGTGCCTGGAAAAGGGGCCCCCGCTTGAGACCCTGCCCCTGGCCAGCCTGGGAGAGCACGGTGGGAGCCTCATAGGCAGAGATACTCCCCACATGGTGACCCTTTGTCCCAAGAGCCTGCTGACAGATGAGAGTAGAGTATCATGAGGGAAGTAAGCCTCATGCTTAGGGCCCCCAGAGGCAGGACTCGGGTCCCCATTCATAAACACGTTAGGAGTGCCCCCAGGGAGACAGGAGATGCCGGCACAACCTGCGCCCTGGCAGAGGGTGGCTTGCTGGGGGACGTTGGCCCAAGCTTCACCTCCCCGTCTGAGAAGGGGCTTGGGGGGGAAAGACAGGCTCTTTCTGTGCCCCCAACCCTCGTCTCAGGAAGAGGGATGGAGCCACTCTGCCTTGGCCCAGACAGAAGCGCCCTGTCCGTGGGCAGGAAGGGTGGGAAGCTGTGGGATGTTCCACCTTCAGCAAACCTCTGGGAGGGATGGACGGGCGCCGGGCGGGGGGGCGGGAACCCTCCAGGAGCACACGGCCCCTTTCATGGGGCCAGGCCCAGCCAAGTCACGGCGGGCGGCGCCGAGGGGCAGGACGGGCCTGGGCACAATCACTGCTCTGTCCTGGCAGCTCCCAGCCCACACGCGCACACATGCACAAACACACAGCCTTATGCAAACCCAAAACACACCCCCAGCCACCCACACACTGGAACACACACGAAAATAGACCTCTATGTAGTCCTGGACACCCACCTACCTACCGTCTTTCAGGTAGAGAAACCCAGACATGTGGCATTCTTTCTGCCCCTCCCACTTACCCTCCCCTTGGGGCCCTCTCCCCCCCCGCCCCCCCCCACCCATGCTAAAGTCTTGGCACCACCCAGGCAGCCCACACCATTAACCCTCTGCCTACCCATATCTGAGAGCAGACTTCCCAGACCAGAAAGGGAACTTCGGGACTAATCCCCACGACAGAAGGAGGGACTGGGAAGGAGTGCCCATTTTACAAAATGGTGACATTGAGGTAGACTGAGCCCCTTCTCCTGGCCCCAGGGGAAGCCCACACAGCTGATACAAGCCTGCACTGGTGTTTGATGGATCATGGGTCTTCTTGAGCCAGGAGAGTCAAGGCCAAGTCTCCAAGCAGCACTGATACCTTCTCTCCTCCCCCAACTGCCCTGAGGCCGCAGTCAGGCCGAATAGGCTGGCCCTTGCTACTTTTCCCTCTACTCCTCTGTCTTCAACTGTCCCAGAACCTGTATATCCCTGCTGCCAGTCTCTCCCTTGGCCTTGCTGCCCATTGAAACCACCCATTCCTCTCCCTCTCTCCTCCTCTACACCACCTTCACCTCCCCAAGGAAGCCCTCTGGGATTGACTCCTGACTCACTTCTCTATCCTGCACTGTCTCTTCTTCATTCACAGCCCCCCTCCAACAGTCTCCCAGAACAGGGTTTCTGGGTTCTTGGAAATGCGGCCCATCAGAGACGATAAGGGGCAGCAGAAGGAGACCAGGAGGTGGGGGGAACGACACCGTCAGAGTTTCCAAAGCCCTGGCCAGCAAGACCTCAGAGGCCTCTGTTGGGGCGAGGGGGCTGCCTGGCCTGTGCACTTCCAGCAGCACAAGGCAGCTTGTGTGAGCGCTTCCCTGCCCAGCCCCACAGGAAACAGCAGGGCCCAGCCCCTCAATAGGCTCATTCAGACCCCAGCTCTCTGGAAAGTACCTCTACTTCCTGCCACCCTCCCACTCTGGCCTGAAAAACCAGGCCAAACAGGCTGCCGCACTCCCCTTCTGGGAGGGGGCTGGAGGCAGGTGGTTCAGTGGTTAGAGCCAGCCATCTACTTCACTTCCTGCCTGGTGTAGGCCCTGGCCGTGACCGTGTCACTCATCCACCCTTAATAAGAGGGAATGTGGATGGGTGTGTGAGCTCACGCCCACTCAGGAGAGGGAGACGGACCCCTTCCCCTTGCATGGCAAACAGGTGAATGTTTAGCTTTCTGGGAGAGAGAACCCTGATTTGTAGCGTTTGCTTCTTTCCATTGTATAAATGTTCCCACCGAGCAACATCACCTGGCTTGCAAAAATCCTGAAAATTTAACAGTCAGCTCTTGCCAGCTGCTATGAGCTCCAGGCTGCCAGGGTGACGGATCCACCCTGTGGGGGCCACTTGCCCCCGACCTTCCTTTCGACTGCCCTCAGTTTAGTGAGCTGCATTTTGGTCTCAAGAATCAAGGAACGCCCTTGCAGATACGGCGCCCCTGCAGGTGCCTGCCCCCTGTCAGCTCTCTGGTCTGCCCCTCACTGGCACCAAGCTCTGCTGGGTCTGCTGGGCTTGGTGGTTCTCATCTGATACCTTTAGCCCCTCAGACGAGGTTCTGGCGTTGCCAGCAAGTTCTGGCAAGAGGAGTGAACTCAAGGGGTTTCGACTCAGCCTAAGAGCAAGAGCATTATCGTTCTTGAACATCTGTCCGGACTCTTCCAGTGGCCGATGCCACATCCTCAGGCCCATGTCAGCTGGCTCAGGCTGGCCAGGGGCACGTGTGTGGGCTGGTGCCAGATCGTCCCTATCAAGGCCATCAGCCTTTACTCACTCACACGGGGTTTAAGAGAAGCCCAACAGAGATGAGTCACCTTTTTAACCCATTCCCGTCTCCCCTCCCTTCCCTAGCCCTGGACATCTGGGGACAGAGTCAAAGTTATATTTGGCCCTAATCTCTGCAAAAGGAATAAACCAGAAATTGTTGCAGCTGGTTGGAGGTCAAGGGAGGCTAATTTGGGGAAGCTGTTTGGAGGAGGCGGCAGCTTAAAAAGAGGAGGTATCCCGGTGCGGGACAAAAGGGGCCCTGCACAGTGACCACTGACCTTGGGAAACCCCAGATATGGCCTGCTTAGGCCATGTGGACCTGAGAGGCCCTCTGGCCCGCTCTCCAAACCTTTGGCCCCTCCCAGGCCTTGTCTTCAGACAGACCCAGGCTTGGAGAAGTCAGCTGTTGTTCCCCAGCCGTGGTGGAAACAATAGGGCCGGATCTGACCACTCACCAGGGACTATCAATAGCTCTTCAGCAGGAAGCAATATGGGGTGATGTAGGAAGTTCTGGCCCATTTGGGGTCCGGCAATGCACATGGTCTCCATCTGGCCTCAGAGCCTTTGCTCCTTGCTGGACTCAAGCTGATGAGCTGCCACCCCCACCCCCAAAGACAGCTGGGAGCACGGTCCAAGAGAGAAGCGGAGATGGTGGGTACCACCACCAGGCCCCAGCCGTGGCCCCAGCCCACCCACAGAGGTAGGTCATGGCGTGGAGAGTGTTGCCCAAGAGCCAAAGCATGGGGCATGTCGTAGAAAGAATTTGAGCAGGGATCAGTTTGAGGTAGGAACGGTTCTCCTGGAACTCCATTTCTGGGGGCTGCGACCACCAGGCCAGGTGACACAGTGAGGGATGGTTTCCCTTTAGGCCCAAGAGGGACTAGACCCAGAATGGAGAATCCTCTAGGGCCCAGGAGAGGAGAGTCAGAGCTGGCAGAGGCCCCTGGCTCCAGGAACCATTGAGGAGGAGACCTGAGTTGCTTGGAATGGCTGGGTCTGGCTTCCTGTGGAGCCAAGTCTGGGCTGGACACAGGTGAGGCGGTGCCTTCTGGTGCCAGGACCAGGCAGGTGACAAGGCAGTGCCACATAGGAGAACTGTGCGGCCGCACCAGCATGAAACCCCCTCCCTGCAGCCCAGCCCACCTGTGTTCTCTGCAGTACCTCTCCTCCTCCAGGCAAGAGTCTGAACTTTGACCCCAGCTCCCTCTCTCCCAGCCTCCTTCTTTGGTGAGAACCACCTGGAGGTGCCCGTGGCCACAGCTTTGACCGACATAGACCTCCAGCTGCAGTTCTCCACGTCCCAGTCCGAAGCCTTGCTTCTCCTGGCAGCAGGCCAGGCTGACCACCTCCTGCTGCAACTCTACTCCGGACGTCTGCAGGTCAGTGACATCTCCCTGCTGGCCTCCTCCTCCAGCTTTGAATGGCCCCCAGCCAGTTGGGTGGCCTGGCGTGAGTCACTTTCACCTTGGGGTCTCTAGGTCTCCACTGTGCAATGGCAGCTCCAAACGGGGGACTCCCACACAGATGGGCTGTGCCCTGCAGCCCTCCACCCACACTTCCCCCCACGACCCCCGACCGGGCTTGTGCTTTACCACACCACCCACCCGCATTCCAGCCCCCAAGTGGTCTCTCACTGCCAGGCCCCCGCTCATTCCACTCCCTCTGCCTGGGCCCTGCCTCACCCCAGCCCCGCCTTGAGTGTGGACATCGCTTCTTCCAGGAGGTGCTCACCTGGGCTGGGTACCCTCTCCTGGGCTCCCAGCAACCCCTGCAAATCCCTCTGCCCGAGCACCAGTCACCCTGCAGCTCCGTTGTCTGTCCATCATGGTAACAACCAGCCTACCAAAGCATCTCCATTTTTCCGTTTCATCCTACAAGTCACCCCCAGCTTTATTAGCAAGGAGTCTTCTGGCTCTGTCTTGAGGCTCCCCCCAGCCGTGAAGAGTTTGAGAACCTGAGGCCTTAGTCCAGATTTGGGAAAGCCATCTGTTTCCACACCCCAGCGGGGTGAGGACTATGTGTGGTCATCCATCTGCTGCTGTCATTGCTTCTCACTGCCACAAGGTGTCACTGTTGAACAAAGGCCTGGTACAGCCTGGCACTGATGCTCTTCCCTTCTGCCGGGTACGGTGATGCCACAGCCCTGTGGAGGTGCTCCGTACTTGGACTCCCAAGGCCACAGTTCTTAGTTCTCTGCTCTTTCAGTTCCCACACTCTGCCACCACCCATTCTAGCATAGGGTTGTGGGAACACCACACCTGAGTCAGTTCTGGTGCCAAGGTCACAGAGACAGAACCATGTTCTTCTCTCCCCAAGGATCCCTCACCTCAGGTCAAGGAGCTTTTGTTTACTTAACCTTCAAAACAGAGAGCTTCTGATTGGGCCCCCATCCCTGAACAGTGACCCAGTGACCCCAAGGTGTCCAGGGGATTCCCACGTGCCCATTTTTCCAGGGGTGAATCTTCTGGATGCCAGGGTGGTTTTTCTGATGGCTCTCACTCAGAGGAAAGTGGGAGAGAATTAAAAATACAGGCTGAATCTCTAGGGAAGCATCTTGCTACGTGTCATTCCCTGATTCACATCAGAGGCCCCAGAGCCCATCCAGACCCAGCACAGAGATCACTTTGGTGAGCGTTTGGGGGATGAGTAAAGAGGTGGCAAGAAGGGGACGGGGTGGCATGAGAAGCTCTTGTCCCAGGCCCTCTGCTCTGGGGACTCCAATGTGGCAGACCAACTGTGTGCTTACAGTAAAAGCGGATGGATCCCCACTGCATTCCTCCCTCTCTCCTCAGGTCAGACTCACCCTGGGCCAGGAGGAGCTGAAGCTGCAGACCTCAGCTGGGACTCTGCTGAGCGATTCCGTCCTCCACACCGTGCAGCTGACTATTTCCGACAGCGAGGCCTTGTTGTCAGTCGATGGGCTCCTGAATGCCTCAGCCCCAGTCCCGGGAGCTCCCCTAGAGGTCCCCTATGGACTCTTCCTGGGGGGCACTGGAAGTCTTGGCCTGCCCTACATGAGGGGAACCAGTCGGCCCCTGAGGGGCTGCCTCCATGCTGCCACCCTCAATGGCCGCAACCTCCTGCGACCACTAACGCCAGACGTGCCTGAGGGCTGTGCTGAAGAGTTTTCTGCTGATGACAGTGTGGCTCTGGGCTTCTCTGGGCCCCACTCACTGGCTGCCTTCCCTGCCTGGAGCACTCGGGATGAAGGCACCCTGGAGTTTACACTCACCACTCGGAGCCACCGGGCGCCCCTGGCCTTCCAGGCGGGGGGCCGGCATGGGGATTTCATCTACGTGGACATATTTGAGGGCCACCTGCGGGCTGTGGTCGAGAAGGGCCAAGGCACTGTATTGCTCCACAACAGCGTGCCTGTGGCCGACGGGCAACCCCATGAGGTCAGCGTCCACGTGGATGCTCACCAGCTGGAAATCTCCGTGGACCAGTACCCCACACGCACTTCCAACCGTGGGGTCCTCAGCTACCTGGACCCACGTGGCAGTCTCCTCCTTGGGGGGCTGGACACAGAGGCCTCTCGCCACCTCCAGGAACATCGCCTGGGCCTGGCACCGGGGGCTGTCAATGTCTCCCTACTGGGCTGCATGGAGGACCTCAGCATCAATGGCCAGAGGCAGGGGCTCCGGGAGGCCTTGCTGACTCGCAGCATGGTGGCTGGCTGCCGGCTGGAGGAAGACGAATACGAGGACGACACCTACGGCCCGTACGAAGCTTTCTCCACCCTGGCACCTGAGGCTTGGCCAGCCGTGGAGCTGCCCGAGCCCTGCGTGCCTGAAGCGGGGCTGCCTCCTGTCTTTGCCAACTTTACCCAACTGCTGACCATCAGCCCACTGGTTGTGGCCGAGGGTGGCACAGCCTGGCTTGAGTGGCGGCACGTGCAGCCCACGCTGGACCTGAGCGAGGCCGAGCTGCGCAAATCCCAGGTGCTGTTCAGCGTGAGCCGCGGGGCACGCCACGGGGAGTTGGAGCTGGACATCCCCGGTGCCCAGGCACGGAAGATGTTCACCCTCCTGGACGTGGTGAACCGCAAGGCCCGCTTCGTCCATGATGGCTCTGAGGACACCTCCGACCAGCTGGTGCTGGAGGTGTCAGTGACTGCTCGGGTGCCCGTGCCCTCCTGCCTCCGGAGGGGCCAAACTTACATCCTGCCAATCCAGATAAACCCTGTCAACGACCCACCCCGCGTCATCTTCCCACACGGCAGCCTCATGGTGATCCTGGAACACACACAGAAGCCGCTGGGGCCAGAGGTTTTCCAGGCCTACGACCCAGACTCTTCCTGCGAGGGCCTCACCTTCCAGCTCCTTGGCACCCCCACCGGCCTCCCCGTGGAGCGCCGAGACCAGCCTGGGGAGCCAGCAACCGAGTTCTCCTGCCGGGAGCTGGAGGCGGGCAGCCTAGTCTATGTCCACCGTGGTGGGCCCGCCCAGGACCTGACGTTCCGGGTCAGCGATGGGCTGCAGGCCAGCCCTCCCGCCACCCTGAGGGTGGTGGCCGTCCGACCCACCATTCAGATCCGCCACAACACCGGGCTGCACCTGGCCCAGGGCTCCGCCGCACCAGTCTTGCCCGCCAACCTGTCGGTGGAGACCAACGCCGTGGGGCAGGATGTGAGCGTGCTGTTCCGAGTCACCGAGGCCCCGCGGTTTGGGGAGCTGCAGAAGCAGGGGGCAGGTGGGGCCGAGGGTGCTGAGTGGCGAGCCACGCAGGCATTCCACCAGCGGGACGTGGAGCAGGGCCGCGTGAGATACCTGAGCACCGACCCACAGCATCGCACGGAGGACTCTGTGGAGAACCTGGCCCTGGAGGTACAGGTGGGGCAGGAGATCCTGAGCAATCTGTCCTTCCCAGTGACCATCCAGAGAGCCACAGTGTGGCTGCTGCGGCTGGAGCCACTGCACACTCAGAACACCCAGCAGGAGGCGCTCACCACAGCCCACCTGGAAGCCACCCTGGAGGAGGAGGAGGCAGGCCCAAGCCCCACCACCTTCCACTATGAGGTGGTTCAGGCCCCCAGGAAGGGTAATCTTCGGCTACAGGGCACACGGCTGTCAGATGGCCAGAGCTTCACCCAGAATGACCTGCAGGCCGGTCGGGTGACCTACGGGGCCACAGCACGTGCCTCAGAGGCAGTCGAGGACATCTTCCGTTTCCGTGTCATAGCTCCGCCACACTTCTCCCCACTCTATACCTTCCCCATCCACATTGGTGGTGACCCGGACGCCCCCGTCCTCACCAACATCCTCCTCTCGGTGCCCGAGGGTGGCGAGGGTATCCTCTCTGCTGACCACCTCTTCGTCAAGAGTCTCAACAGTGCCAGCTACCTCTATGAGGTCATGGAGCGGCCCCGCCATGGGAGGTTAGTTTGGAGGGGGGCACAGGACCAGGCTGCCACGGTGACATCCTTCACCAACGAGGACCTGCTGCAGGGCCGGCTGGTTTACCAGCATGACAACTCTGAGACCACAGAAGATGACATCCCATTTGTGGCTACCCGCCAGAGCGAGGGCAGTGGTGGCATGGCCTGGGAGGAGGTACGCGGCGTCTTCCGCGTGGCCATCCAGCCTGTAAACGACCACGCTCCCGTGCAGACCATCAGCCGCGTCTTCCACGTGGCCAGGGGTGGGCGGCGGCTGCTGACAACAGATGACGTGGCCTTCAGTGATGCTGACTCTGGCTTTGCCGACACTCAGCTGGTACTGACCCGCAAAGACCTTCTCTTCGGCAGTATTGTGGCTGTGGATGAGCCCACGCGGCCCATCTACCGCTTCACCCAGGAGGACCTCAGGAAGAGGCGAGTCCTGTTTGTGCACTCGGGGGCCGACCGTGGCTGGATTCAGCTGCAGGTGTCGGACGGGCAGCACCAGGCCACCGCGCTGCTCGAAGTGCAGGCCTCGGAGCCCTACCTCCATGTGGCCAATGGCTCCAGCCTCGTGGTCCCTCAGGGAGGCCAGGGCACCATTGACACAGCTGTGCTCCACCTGGACACCAACCTAGACATCCGCAGTGGGGATGAGGTCCGCTACCACGTCACGGCTGGCCCACACTGGGGGCAGCTGCTCCGGTCCGGCCAGCCAGCCACAGTCTTCTCCCAGCAGGACCTGCTGGACGGGGCCATTCTCTACAGCCACAACGGCAGCCTTAGCCCTCGAGACACCCTGGCCTTCTCTGTGGAGGCAGGGCCTGTGCACACAGATGCCACCCTGCAAGTGACCATTGCCCTAGAGGGGCCACTGGCCCCACTGCATCTGGTCCGGCACAAGAAGATCTACGTCTTCCAGGGGGAGGCGGCTGAGATCAGAAAGGATCAGCTGGAGGTAAAGGACCGGGGGCCAGAGAAGGGGGGCTCTTCCATCCAGCCTTCATGCCCTGTGTGCTCGGATGTTTGGGGATGTGCCCATGGTGACTCCTGGGTCGGGTGTATGTCCACACCTTGGGTGTGCGGCTGTACCCGTGCATGTTGTATGCCTGAGAGTTTCTGGGAGAGTTTGTGTGTCTGCCTGTGAGTTGTGCGGGCCTCCACATGTCACGTGTACATGCTGTGGCTAACCATGCAGATTCCTGCCCCCCCAACCCAAGGAATCTCTGAAGCGGAGCCTGAGAGTCTGTATTCTAATAGTAAGTTCCCTGGAGGGTTTTCATGGGTACAGACTTAGAGACAGACTCGTTTGACCTCCAGGCTCCTGAATCCTCAGCTCTTTTCCAAGACCCCAAACCAGGCCTCAGGATCTGGAGAGAGCTGCTCACCATCCAAGAACCTCACAGAGCAACCACAGGCCATCTAGCAGACCTGCCAACTTGCTGTGTGACCTTAAGCCAGTCCTTGCCCTCTCTGGTACACTGCCAATTTCAGATACACTGCCAATTTCTGAGCCCCTTGTGGTTCTGGCTGTCTGGGTTTTGGGGGTGACTTTGACTAAACATGTCTGGCATCAGAAAGGCTTTGCCATGAAGGAGGCAGCATCTGAGCCGGGCTTTGAAGAGTCTGGGGTTTTAATAGGGAATGAGGAGACAGTATTCCAGGCAGAGGGAACAGAATTCTAGAATACAGACAGTATTCCAGGAAAAGGCACAGAAGCAGGAATGTGAATTTGGGAGAAGTGTGTCCTTTTGTTGCTGGACCATCAGGTGAGGGAGCACCCAGTGGCCATGGGGCTGGACCCGGGTCTTAAGCTCTGCGAGGCACGTAGTTTGTGGAGACTGTGCCTCTCTGAAGGATGGAGCGCCCTCTGGTGGTGAGTAGTGGTGATAGCAGGGGCAGGGACAGCCTCTGTGTATGTGTGTGCATGTGTGTTACGTGCATTACTTGTGAGATGTACCTATCTGTGTAGTGATATTGTATGTCTGTGTCACTGAATCTGGGGCTGTGTGATTGTGCACATCGCTCAGGGAGTGTGGGTCTCGGGGGCTGTGTGATCACGTGACTGGGGGTGTGGGGTGGTGAAAGGTGCAGCCCCTCTAACCAGCTGCACATCTGGGTGTCGTGTGTGTGAACCTGAGTGCGTGTCTGAGTAAGCAGTGGTGTCTGGGCCACTACCTGGGGGAATTAGGGAGACATGGAGACTGAGCCTGTTCTGGCCGCTTAGGGACCACAACAGCCTCCTTCTGTGACCCCTGATGGCTCGTCTGACCCTCTGTTAACCAGGCAGCCCAGGAGGCAGTGCCACCGGCGGACATCGTGTTCTCAGTGAAGACCCCGCCGCGCGCCGGCTACCTGGTGATGCTGTCCCACGGCGCCTCCGTGGCTGAGCCACCCAGCTTGGACCCAGTGCAGAGCTTCTCCCAGGAGGCAGTGGACGCGGGCAGGGTCCTATACCTGCACTCCCGCCCCGAGGCCTGGAGCGATGCCTTCTCCCTGGATGTGGCCTCAGGCGTGGGCGCTCCCCTTGAGGGTGTCCGTGTAGAACTGGAGGTGCTGCCTGCTGCCATCCCACTGGAGACACAGAACTTCAGCGTCCCCGAGGGCGGCAGCCGCACGCTGGCCCCTCCACTGCTCCGCGTCACGGGGCCTTACTTCCCCACGCTGCCAGGCCTTGACCTGCAGGTGCTAGAGCCACCCCAGCATGGGGCCCTGCGGAGAGAGGAAGGTCCTCAAGAGGGGACCCTCGGCGCTTTCTCCTGGAAAGAGGTACAGCTATTAGGGAGGCCCTGGGGGTACAGCCCCGCTCTGGGGACAGAGTGGGGGAAGCCACAGCAACTCCCAGTCTGGGCTGTTCGCAGAGAGGAGGCAGGATGTTCACATTTATGGAGCACCTCTGCTTCAGATGACTTATGTCACTCCTTCGTCTCTGGGCATATAGAAACCACTGTCCCATTTCCTTCACTCTGGGAGAAATGGTTGTCCCCATTTCCACCTGCAGAAACTGGAGCTCTGCGGGAGTCAGCCTCCTCCCACACCCAAAGGCAGAGCATGAAGGGTGCTGGGCCTGAGACTCTCTCTGGTCTCAGGCCTGCTGGGGCCTGACCTTCAGCCTTGGGCCTGCCCGCAGGTGGAACAGCAGCTGATCCGCTATGTGCACGATGGGAGTGAGACGCTGACAGATAGCTTTGTCCTAGTGGCTAATGCCTCAGAGATGGACCGCCAGAGCCATCCGGTGGCCTTCACCATCACCATCCTGCCCGTCAATGACCAACCCCCCATCCTCACCACAAACACAGGCCTGAAGGTGAGAGCTGCCCGGGATCACCTCCTACCTCCCCTCCCAAAGAGAGAGGCCCAGCCCACAGCTTCCCCTCTCCAAGCCCGTTTCCTTTTCTAAAATGGGCACCATGCCACATGCCTCACTAGTTGGGAAGAGAGAAGGGCTATTGCACTGAAAATAGAACACAGGTATGAGAATTTTATTGAACACTTATAAGTGCAGTAGGCAGCCTTGTGAGTGGCCTTGCTGTTCCCTGGATTCACTGTCAACAGGAGGCTCTTTCTATGGCTCAGGACCAGAACTCCTGAAGAAAGTCCTTTCAGGCCCTTAAGAGTAGACTCCAGGCGGAGAGTGGTTAGGGTCCCTACTTTGGCCCACACCAAGTGAAGGTCCCAGCTTGGCTTTTCAAGCCCCTGATCTTTACATCGTTGCAGAACAGTGGTGCCCTCATTCAGCAGAGGTCAAAGCTGAGGCCCAGCCAGGTCACAGAATTTCTCCTTGGTCACAGAAGTAGTTACTAGCAGAACAGAAAGGGTATGGCTTGACCAAGATCATATAAGATAGTGGATGGGCGGGGCCTTGATGCTGGCTTCTAGGGTCAACAAGAGTCATGGAAGGATTCACCTGACTTGGGCCGTCTGTAACATGAGGCACTGGACATCTTTGATGGCAGAGAATGTACCTGTGGGGAGTGGTCCAATGTGGGGAGATGGCTGCTCTGGAACCACTGGCAGGTGGCACTGTGTGGCATCTTGGCCACCAGGTGGTGCTGTCCACCGTGTTTGTGCCAGGAGCCCAGGGCCAAAGCCCCGCCTCCAAACATCGTGGTCCCCCTTCAGAGCTCTGCCCTG